>NW_028186427.1:533051-661366 GCF_003343005.1 Rhea americana | reverse complement strand
GGCCCCGCCTGCCGCGGCAAGACCCGAGGATGCTCGCACGTGCCTTGTACTTACGTATCCGCATATGCGCGCATGTATCCTGCCTCACAGCGCCAGAAAATTACACACCACCATTCCGAGACGTTACTGTGTATGCATATACATATATATATAATGCAGATATATAAAAGTTGTAGATCATATATAAAGATATAATTGCATATAAATGTTTGCATACATGTATTTATTACACATATGTACCCATCTAAACACCTATAACTACACATGTACATACATGTATAAAATTATAAGTAAGCATGGCTGTATAAAGTAGGTAAAATTCTTTATGTCCACACATATTCTGTGTGTGTGTGTGTGTGTGTGTGTATTTCTTTATTTTTGTTTGCATGTGGGTCTTTGTCTCCTCTGCACAGTCGCTCACATACTTGCTCCCTTCCCGACTGGGTAGGTCCACTCTCCTGGGACTGTGAGTGGCACAGGAGGGAAAACCCAGTTCCCAGACTCTTTGTCTGCTCAGCTCTCTTCACCTTTAGAGACTGGAAAGGAGAAAAAAAAATACAATAAATGCTTTGAACTGTAAAAATTGCATTTTGATGCATGCTCTTTCTACAGGATCCTGATTGCCTCATCTATGTTATCAGAAACAGTAGAAACATGTCTACTAGTTCTATGTGTTATTACACTTTCTTACCAATTTGCCAGGTGTAGTAGTCAGGTTGACCTAGTCTGCAGTCTCCCAGAAGACACTACTCTCCTGTTCTTACTTTGGAACAGGACCAGTTGCTCCACTTACAGCATGTAAACACATCTGGACCGATCAACAACTCCCAAATCAGGCAGGTAAGGACATCTGGATGTGAAAACCAGGCAGATATCTGGCATATATTGCTGCTACATCTTTACCTGGAAAGCTGCTTTCAGGCTTGGCCGTTGTGCACTGACTAAGACCATGTTCAGAGCTCAAGTTTAGCAGTAGTCCTTGAGCTCATGTAGAGTGGGCTGCTGGTGATGGAGGGCACTTCTCAGGCCCTTGGAGTAGAGTGGCATCTCTCACTATTGGGAGACTCAGAGTCCCCAACTGCTAGTGCAATGTCAATTTGTTCTTTGGCTACCAAGAAGGTGTTACTTTCTGACAGTGTTTTTCTCATTGAGTTTGCATAAGAAGAGTTACCTAGGGCTCAGTTAAAAGCTGAGATGCATACTGGTTGTGGGAGAGCTGTAAGGCCTGAGCACAGGTTTAGCCAATTAAGTTAGAATGTGTTACTTAAATTACATTTATAGGATGGTTGGGGGAACCAAATGCACCTCTTCTCAGAAGAATTAGAAGATCTTGCCTTGGTTAGTTTAGCCCAGTGAAGACTGAATAGGGAGGTGGTAACTCTATAAATATGTTTCAGAAGTAAATGTCAGGGAGGGACAATGACTTCATCACATGATCAAGTGCTTCTACAGTGAATGATCCTGAATGTATCTGAACTAAAAATTTAAAGAAGGCTTCTAGCTCTCTGATGAATGATGGACTGGGATACTCTTCCAAGCTGCATATAAAATCAGTACCTTTGAACCACATAAGATGGAGCCTGAGAAGCCAATGGACATGACTATACAACAGAATAGAGGTATCTCTGAAGATATAAAATTAAGCTTATAAATTCCTGGGCATCTGATGTATTGTTATCCACAAATGTGTGCAAATAGAAACTAGATCACTGCTGACTTGCATTATACTTATATTAATCCTATGCCTCAAGGCTTTCACTGGAGTTTGAAATATTTTTTTATTTCTCTTAATGAATAATTTGTTTTCTACTAGTCTTATTTTTGCCTTCCTCTGCAGGTCTGCAGCTAGATTGCTCTAGGTGACATTAAAATCTTAAGAGTTTGTGTGTCATACTCAGGATCAAGCCAGCTTCTAGATCTGGAATTCTAAAAGAGTCGTTTACCTAAATCAGTCCTGTAGGTACCATTCCTTGATAGCATAAGACAGAGTCTCCTCCCTGGATTGAACTGAAGTTTTAATTGACAAATCTGCAAACACATGGTTTTCCAACAAGTAAGCTATGCATTCATCTCTCCCTGCTTTGCCTGATTGATTTCTCCCAACACCTACTGGTATCTTACTGGTCATCTTAGATTCTTCATTTGTCTGACTCCTTTCATGCTCCAATGTGGCAACATCACTTATTACAGAGTTTATTCAGAGGAAAAGTGCTAGCAACAAACATGACGAAAGACAAAACAATACTCTACCCAGGAATGTAAAAGCCTGTAGTGGTGCATGTGCAGTTCCTGTGTAGTAACATATTGATACATGCTCTGCAGTTACCTTTCTCTCAACATCAGAAATCCATCTGGCATTTCCTTTCTCTTTCATTGAGTTAGAAGAACAAAACACATCAGGTAACCTCCACTCCACAGACATGATGAGCCCGAATAAATRCAAAGGTAATGTTTTGGATAAATGAATAGTTTCCACACCACAACAATAGCCTTTGAGAATGAGGAGGCCTCCAGAGTGTGGTTGTTTGCTTTCTAGGTCTGCACAGCGCTAGTAACATTCAGGAGAGGCTTTTAATGCTCATGATGTTCACTTTGGAGTATTGCTACTTACAAGCTAAAAGAGATTTTACTTTTATTAAGGGGACGTCCTTTTCTTTGTGTCAGAGATAAGCGTCTTATATACACACAAGTATGTCTGAAATCTTGCACTTGTGCACAAATGCAAGGTATCATTAGTTGTCCTGGGAGAAATCTTTTTGAGAAGCATGCAAAACACTCATAAATTTATCCTAAAATAAAAGTATAATGCATCCTTTACCTTGTTTCACCTTCAACATTGACATCTTCTGGCCGCATATTCATGTTACAAGCTCCCCTCTGCAGTCACGCTTCAGCAGCTCAGACTCAGCTATTAATGTTTTTGTTTGTTTGTTTGTTTGTTTGTTTTTTACCTGTTGAGGTATTAAGTAAAAGTCCCTACAAATCAAAGAAATAGTGAGGAAGGTGTATCTCTTGCTATGTTTGGAAGAATGGCAACAATATAATGTTCATTCTATCTGGGTGCAAAAGTTCCTGTTTATCTTTGTAGATAATGACTTTCTAAACTTTCTGGCTAGAATTTCTAAAGATCATGAACTTTTCTGGACTGTTGCATGTAAACGGAGAACCACAACCATCAAGAAAGCCTTACAGCTCTCCTGTGTTTAAGTAGGAGCAAACAATATGTGTCTGAGCTTTTAGCTGATCCTTAGATAACACTTTTTTTTTCAAGCCAGATAGTGATGGATGCCTCTGTATTCCACAGAGAGTCTGAGAGGTGCCTTGTGTAAATGGCAGTCCACTCTACACAAGGTTGAGGGCTGCTACTCTAACTGCTTCACTATGCAGTGTGTGACGGATGAACAGCACTCTACTCCCTTTGGGACTCACACAGGTAGCTTACTATTAGCTCACTATAATAGCTCAGCCCCCAGCTAGGAGAAGATACTAAGACCCTAGGTTACCTAAGTAACAGATGAGTATCAACGTGAACCAAGCAACCACAGCTAACATATGCAGACAGTCAAACCCATGGAGCCTAACATTCAAGGCAGAATTTTGGAATTCCAGCAATTTAATCTCAGATATTTCATGATGCAATTGAATAATTTTAGCCTCCTGAAGTTTTAAGATCCCAGAGCTCTTGCTCATGTGAAGTAACAGAAACAAGATAAAGTTTAATAGTATAATGTAGAAGGTCATGTGCTGAGGGGGCAATGATAAGGAATTTTTATATAAATCTGGAGGAGCAGATGAAGAAAGAAGGAGATAAGAAAGAAGAGTGTGTTGGTATACTGCATTAAAAGTATGTATTGGCAGAGTGATGCAACTTAAAAAAAAAAGAAAAAAAGGCTAATGTGACTGAAGATGGCACTCCATGGAGTCTTTTAATAATGATAGGAAAGTATTAGAACCATTCTATAAGGTGTTCTTAAGGTCACACTTGAATTACAGGACAACACACTCATCACTGATGCCTGCTAAACCTTTTTTCTTTGACTCTGGCCAAACCTTTACCTCTGTGCTCCCTTCAGGTCTAACTACATTCTTTCATATTCCTCTTTACAGCACACAGGCTTAAGAAAGGTCAATTGAAACACATTAAGGGAAAAAGAACTCTTTCTTCTTTCTCTTAAGATCTTAACATCACCTTTGTCATCACCGTGGTAAGAGAGATGCTCTAGCCTGGGTGTTCCTCAAACAGTTATAACTCCCAAGCTACCACGAAAAAATTCAAAGGAGATAACAAAGGATTAGAAAGAACTAAACACTAAAAAATAGGTTAATTATGAGATGACTATGAGTGGTTCTATTTGTCCAAAGCGCAGAGTATGTGTTTACACACACTGTCACTGGGAACTACAACCAAGTCCTTGCCCACTCTTCTTGGAGAAGCAGAACTGCTGCTGCCACCAGCTGGTTGTTCACTGGCCCCTTGGCCAGAAAGTGGTCTTATTCAAAGAAGTTCCAGGAAAACAGTTAGGCCCCAAAGGCAGTCACTTCTAGGAAAAAAGTTTGAGAAATATTGCTCCAGCTCAAAATAGATTTTGGGACTCCACAAAAGACAAGGTCTGTATTACGTTAAGAGGGCAAACTAGTAACTGCATTCACAATCAGCAAGAGTTACCCATGGGTATGGCTAGACCAAAAAGCACACTAAATTCATAGCATCACAGATGTGATGCTCACATTCATGTGCTTCAGCACTTGAGTTCCAGAGATAAATTTGGGATGACAGCTCCTTTGTCTCATGGAGGCAAAAAATGGCAGCTCCTTGCGTGCTTCACTGTTGCATCTGTAGGGCCAATGTAAGGAGGAATCTAGTAAGCACTATGTCACGTACCAGGCAATGGATGAGTGGTTTGGCAGCCTGATCAGTGTTCTACTTTCCCTATGTACTGCTGCCTTATAAGCCCAGCAACAATGGAAATAAATCAAGCTTCCCACAGCTACTGAGCCTGATGCTCTGTTAGTCTCTTTGCACAATGATTTGCTACTGGTAAAAATGAGATCAGAAACATAGACTGATCACAAGTATTTCTGTGTTTTTCAGTTTGTCACTTCCATTCATTATTGCACTCCCAATACATGATGGTGAGAATGAATTATAACCTGCAGATATTTAAGGCAAAATTCATGATTTTATGCTGAACTTACCCCTTTCGACCCCTGTTGATTGCCTAGCGTTTGAACACCACTGACCACAGAGAAAAGGATGCCAGTTATTTAGGGAATGTAACAAGAGTGACCAGCAGAATATAGCAATGCCCAGTATAAGTAGGTTGAAAGCTGAAGCTGCTACTTTAAGAGAAACACTTACTTGTAAAGAGAAGGGCCATTCTATTTGTAGGCTGTGGATGATGTGAAGGGGATCGTTAGTCTCATGTGTATCAACAGCAAGGGTTTTTATCTACTATCTCAGATGAAATCACGAGCCACAACAGTTATTTTGAAGTATTCAGTGTGGTAGTGTGTAAAGAATATTGCTTTATTTGGATGTCTGTGAAAGAATGCATGACCTTAGATATCYTTGTTCTCAGAGTCAGACATGGGAAATAGAAACAGAAAATCTTGTTAGGTTTAGGCATGACTTCATAGTAGCTTAATTTAGGGCTATAGTCCTCAACCATAAATGCAACTGTGGTGATGAATAGTGCTTACTGTAAATAAAACTTCTGAGTCCTACCTATCAAAGAAGAATTAGAAACAAAACTACTGGCTTCAGAGTCTGCCTGGCTGATGATGCCTCAGTCTTTCTTCACTAGTGAGGCTAAGCTCTTTTTCTTACACACCGGTACCAGTTTGGTGATTTCTGAGTATCTGTCTATCTGTGCTATGCCAGATGTTGCTTACCTGCTTCAGCCATTCAGAGACACTCTTCTTCCTAGATTCTGCTTCCCTATCTCTGTGACACCAATCATGTAAGAAATGCACCACGAAACTTTGTAAGCTAGTGCCTTCCCTATGTAAGAAAGATAATCTCTTAAAATCTGTTGCTATAATTGCTGGCTGTTACCTGCTTTCCTTCTGTCCAAGCAACATTTTGCATCAGCTTCCCATGCCAGCCTCTGAGAAGTGTCTGCCCACATAGCAGGATCTGAGAGCTAATGTATACTGTGTTGAGTGGCTCACAAGGACATATAGACTCATAGGCACATGACAGTCCCAGCACAGTTGTGACCACATGGGGCAACCTGGGTGAGGTGGGTGCTTAAATGTCATTCTCACTGTGACTGGGGCTTGGGAGGAGATCAGGGGGAAGGAGAGGGCAAGAGCTGAACTCTGAAGACAACTTTTTCTCTCTCCAAGCCTGGACCACTCTACCAACTTCCATGCTGGTCTCCCCTCTCCCCCTGCCAGAAACAGAGAGGCATTTTCAGGTGGGGAAGAGGGCTGCCAAGTGTGGGGTGCATACTTCCCCTTCATGGCATATAGCTTGGACAGTTGTTTTAACAGGGCCTTCATCCACCTGCATCCATCCTCACAAGTCTTACCACAAGAATCCTATCTATCATTGGAATACGAGGCAGTGGAGGCATTTGGATGACATGCGAAAGCAGAAAAAATATGTGAAAAACAGAAGAAAAGGATCTATTCAGGCTTCTACATAAGGTAATTGTTTTTACAGTGTCTCATGAGGCTTGGACAAGTCTTTTCCTTTGACCAGGGCAAGGACTACAGTTAGACAATGCTTGTTGAAGGAGGCTGTAAGCAAGACTTGTATTCTGGTTCTGGTGGTAGAGGAAAGACAGATAGTGGAAGAGTTCAACTCAAAAGCACCAGGGTCATGAAAGGGAAAGGGATCAAACAATTCCTGAATCAGTTTTTCCTATTTAATTTCTTCTTGTTCACAGAACAGATGGCCTCTTCCTCAGCCTTTTTCTGGCATGAGGGCAGGCTTTCCCTTACCTCTGTACTGTCAGCTTTGTCTGCCATGGCCCCTAGGACATTCAGTATCCTCTGTTTCCCTATCCTTTGGTAAACAGTATGTGTCTTCCAAGACAGGATCAGTCAGAGCTTGTAATTCCCTTTCAGAAGTGTCTGTGGAGGGAAAAGGAGGTAAGAAGATATGTAGCCCCAGAGCTGGCACATTACAGTGAACCACTGCCCATAATGATTTTCTCTGCAGACACCTTCATCTCTAGACCACATTTTGTTTTAGAGGGGCTACGGCTGGGCTTATTCTACTGCAAACCGTATCTCAGAAAACTGCTGGAACAGGAGGGCTACCAGGCATTTGTCAGAAGGGTGGACATGACAGCGCTCTGAAGTCTTGTCTAAAGATCTGTGTTGAGGAGCAGAAAGCAAAAAGTAGGTGATCATGGTGATCATAAGAGAGGATTTTTTCTTGCTCTGTCTTCTCAGCCTGAACAGTATAGGGAGCAACCTGAGTACCTGTGTTACTACAACCATCTTGGAAAGTGAGGAACACGGAATGCACCTGAAAATGATGTTTTTATAAGATGGTAAGGCTGTATGTGGTGAGGCCTGAGTCAGGGCGTTTCAGGACACGCCGAGGCATAAGGCCTTCTGGTATCGAACAATTTTAGCAGGCTGAGCAAGGCAAACCTAGTGCAATACAGCATGCAAAATCAGGGTCTGGGAGCAATCCCTTATTCCAGGCTTCTTCTACAATTCTATTCAGATCAAGCTAGTCAAACCACTCTGAAATCAGTTCTGGGAGCAATGTGACATATCAGGTGATCTGCTCCTKGGGTCACTCCCCAGCAGAATTTTATTTAGCAGTAGTCTCAGTGGAATTCCCTGGGGGTCTAGTACTGGCATATAATAGTTTTATTGATGATGCAGAGGTAAATATAAAAGTGTGAATAAAGTAAAGAGCAGGCAGAAAGGTCAAAAAAGTGATAAATAGAGAGCAGGCTCCCTAAACTGAATAGTACAATTTCTCAAAGAAGGGCAAATGATTGCAAAGTTACCCTCCTAGAAGCAAATTGTGCAAGTCTGATTTATATAACTGGAGACTATATGCCTTACAGGAGTGATCTTGAAAGGGAATTAGGGGTCATAATGTGCCAGCAAATCAACACAAACTTCTAGTAGAACACTGTAGCAAAATGAGTTGTGTAATCCTGGAATGTATTACTAGGGAAGTAGTGAGCAGTACAAGGTATGGGGGAGTAAGACTAACACCTCTGCAGAGTCCAATATTAAATCTCAATGTGCAGTTCATCTTGCTTTTCCTAGTGATATTGAAAAATTGGGAACAGTACAGAAAAAGCTCAAAGTGATTCAAGAAAATGATGTAAAAGGTTTGGCTTGTTTAATATATCATATAGAAGACAGAGAGATCATTCAATTATTTGATTAAAGCACAGAATAAATACATCACAACAGAAGTAACTGGATAATAGAGCATTCCTTCATCAGGCAGAAAGAGATGTGCAAAGAATCAATAGCAGTAAATTAAAATCTTATTCAGGCTACTTATGTGAGTAAAACCTATTTAAAGACTGGATGCTGGGCATGAGCAGGAAAGAAAGTATCTTTCTCAGAGATGCAGACAGATACTAAAGAGAGTAGAATATGAACGCAAAAATGTACACAAAATGTTCTAAAAATTAAAGAGTTACTTTCAAACCCCCCCCCCTCCAAAAAAAAGAGGAATAGGAAAAAGAGTCTTTAGCTCCTAGAGACCTACCTGTCTCATAGCGCCTTTCAGGAAATAGCTTGTGACCTTTCATTTTTATGATATGTAGTTGGTTGCTTCAGTAGGCTGAAGCCTGTAGTGCCTACTGAATCTAAACTCTCTCACATAAAGTCCCTGCAGGTTTCAAGAATATTCTCAGAACCAAGGTGGCAGTGCCAGTTGTTACATATTGAAACTGTGAAACTTGGTGTACATACAGCTTAAACACTTTCACAACAAGTAATAATTGCAAATACGAATTAATTTTTCTGATTTTCTGATTTGTCCTGCTTTAAACCCACATGGGTAATCCTTTTTCTTGTACAACTTGCATAGCTCTATCTTAGAAAAACTAAAAGTGTAACAACTGTTACAAAGTACCCAGTCAGATTTTTGGTCTGGACCAACTAACATTCTTTCTGAAACGTTTTCAGGCAAATTTCAGGGGTTAGAATATAAATAAGGGCAGCTCTGTACCAACTAGACTCAACACTAGACATTGGTCCCTGGTCTATTTCATTTGCTAGTTCAGATGTGGTCTGGGAATCTTGGTATATTCTACTGCCTGGGGTATTCTTATGCCTTTTTTCCTGTCTCTCAAGTAATGAAAAAAGTACAGATTTTAAATATAGCACCCAAAAAAAGGCAAAATGAGATTAATCAATCTTACTTATTGGCATTATATAATGAAAAGTTAGTATTTTTCTGACAGTACTATATATATACATATCTCACATCTGTAGGAGAAAATCATGTCAAGGTACTTGGGAAATATTGAAAATGCCTCTGTATTTCAGAAGAGCAGATTTTTTTTTTTTTAAATGACACGTGGTGGCAATATGGATGCAATATAACCCTGATCTGATCAGTAAGATTAATATTCCTGATGAAAAAAAAATCCTATTGATTTTTCAGCATATTTTCTTCAAATAAAATTATCAATTAATTCGTTATATAATATTTACGGATAGTATGAAACAAAAGTTTTCAATATTGCAGTTCTAGATGCACTGTCATTCTGCTACGGAAATCAGGTTCCTGGCCTGAAACATGTATAAACTCTTTATCATATCTTGCTGGCTTCCTTGGAGCCAGAATTACAAAAATAGGCTCTTAGGCTCTCTCATCCAAAGTCCATTACCACCAACAGAAAGAGTCTCCTGGGGTTCAGTTACCTTCGGATAAGTCCCAGAACATCTAAGAATCTACTGGACTTGGAAGAGCAAAAATTACTTGAACAAAATCCTGATCCTGTGGCTGCTTAGACAAATATATTTAGATGATTTCAGTAAGGCTGAGATTCAGCCATGTTGCATAAATGTACCACTCACAATCTGTGGTAAGAAGTAGGTTATTTCCAATCATTAATGAGCAAGCTGTTAAATATACAATCTGTATGGGAACTATAATTACATCTCTTATTCAGCTGAATAATGGGAATGTGTATCTTTGATATTTATTTTATCATATCACTTTTTTTTTCCATTTAATATTAAAATACATTGTGGCATGTTTCTGAGTAAGTCCAAAAATTCCTAAATATAAATCTTATCAACCTGATTTATCAAGAACAGATAGTTATTTTTTGTGCTGCTCACAGTTATCTTCCCTGTTTCTCTTTTGCTTATCACCGGTTGTATTCAAAACAATGAAAAATAGTTGGCTTATAAAATGGAATTCTTAGGTAGGTGACATTCTCTGTTAATAACACGAAATTTTAACTATATTTCTGGAACTTCAGAGAGACAGAATGAGGAAGAAGTGGTCTGTACTTTAGCAACAATCATGCAGGAAAAAGAAAAGAGAAAAAAATGAATCAGAGAAAGTGAGCAAGAAGTAAGGGAAGAAAATGTACATCATTGGAACGCAATGGGTTTTATTTTCTTCATTTGCCTTTTCCATGCTATTACCAGTGGCTGAAAATGGAAGCTGTGAGGAGAGTGACAATGCAGGAGATGGACAAAAAGATGAATAATTTGTGGTTATTTATAACTCTGAGAAGAAAAAATGACTATGACAGCACTTTCAGTAATTAAATACTGCATTGTGCCACATAACACCAGAAAGGTGGCTTATCTGATGTATATTGCCAAATAAGAAAATGGTGAATTGAGTTTTGTTGAAACCTTAAGGCAACGTTTTTTTATGCTCTGTGTGGTAAGAAACCACCATGCTATCTGTCTGCAACTTACACAGAATAGTTCCTTCTTTGACTGCTCAAGCAGCCACAACAGTAACCATGTGGGTTCGAATCAAGGCTCCATATGGCCCACGTCTTGTGTTCAACAGCAACCAGAAGCAAGCACTTAAGAGCAAGAACATGTATTAGACTAGTCCTAGACTTGGACTACATTCAGTTCAGGGGATTTCCTGAGCTAGGTGTGGCTTATCTACCTCTCTGTAACTCTCTCTACCAAGCATTTTTCAGTCTCCCCTTCAATCCAATTAAAGTTTTAGTGTCTGCAACATCTTTTGGCAAGGAATTCTATGAGCATATTAAGCCTTGCATGACAAACATCACCTCTATCTGTGTGGTTTGAACCTGTCTCTTGTTGGCTGCATTTGATGGCTGCTAGTTCTCATGTTGGAAGACAGTCTGTCCAGACCAAACTACTCATGGCTTTGCAGAGAAAGCAGAGTGTCCATCATTGCCCCATTTGGTGGGCTCCCAATCTGAAAAGACCCAGTCTACTCAGGCTCTCCTAGTATAGAAAACATGTCATGTTGGCAGCCCCTTTTCCATGTCTACTCTGGCCTTGAGGGAACCATGACCGCACATAGTATTCAAGGTCACAGTGAATTGTGGATTTATAAGATAGAACAATTACATTCTCTGCTTCATTCTCAAAATCTTTTCCTAACAATTCCTAACTTTCCATATGATTTTTTACCACTGCTAAGCACTGAGTAGATACCTGATAGATGATTTTGATGGTTCTCGTTGTGGAACAGAAATGATTGCATTTTGTGACTATGAATACACAAACTACATTAAATTTGTTGATCAGATATCCTATCTTGTTGGCTTAATTCTTACTTCAAATATTCAAATGATTCATGGTGAATCAAAGGGTCAGATTCTTATCTGCTGTAAACTGACAGCTAATTCATTTTCAATCAGTGGTACTTGGGAAAACATGAAGAGCTGACTTTTAATTTTACTGGACTGATCTCCGATTCAGCTGAAAACAGACACACTAGAAAGAAGCTGTTTATAAAATATACTTTTACTGTGATGTGCCACAGGAACTTAAACATGTCAGATATTCAGGGAAAATTATATCTGGATTATTTAATACAGACTAATATTTTGTCATTCCCCAGATGATCCCACTGTGTTTTTTGCTATCAAGTAAAGTTCTTCTGTGTATATTAACTCTTCTATTTTTACACAGTTTAGAAAAGCACTCATCATCAGCAGATATAAGAGAGGTTGAGAAGATAATGAGTACTTATCAGCTAATCAGTTCCTGGTTCCTCCATTTCTTTGTGTGTGGCATGCCAATCCTTTTTTTTTTTATTGGCCAAGGAATACTTAATTTCCATATAAAGTAGAACAGCCACAATGAGAAGGAACTGAAAGGACCCCACTGCAAAATATGATTCAGCCTCTGAGATCAAGGTTTTCTGTAGGCTCTGATTCTTCTAGGTAAGAGATATTTAAATCCAGGTATCCTGCATTCCAGGTATTTTCACTTTCAGATAAAAGGAAATTTTGAGGGCTTCCTTTATGTGTAGAATCAGGCATTGTCAGAGCATATCTACTGATCAGACACTTGGAGTGATACAGTCAGAAAAATACCTGCTTTTTGGATATGTGAGGTTAMTTGTATCACAGTAGCATGTATGGCCTTTACCCATGTATTAGGTTCTATTGGGCTAAGAACTTTACAAAGATGATCCCTAACACAGAAGCTGTACCAGTAGACAGCAGCTTGCCGTTGTGAAGTTTACTGTGAGTAATGAGGGAAGTAACTTTAATGAGTAATTTGATGAAATGCACCAAAGCAATAGGATAATTACAGATAACCCTACTTTTACACATTTATAGTTATTAATGGCACTATGGGAAAAACTATGAAGCTACCTCTGAAAATCTTTAAAGTAGGCAGTAGGCTCTAAACAGTAAATGGATCAGGACTAGAATTTAACCTTTTGTGCAGCATCGGGGTGGTAGGTGAACTGAAGTCAGAGGTAAGCTATGAAGGCATCTGAAAAAGAACAATTTGTATGTAACAATTATAACACAGACTTGACATGCCTAATGTGTAACATCATGTAACACAAAGGGAAAACTCAAAAGAAGAGAGGTTCTAAGTGATGGTTAAAAATATCACAAATATGCTGGTATTTGTTGAGGACAGAGAAAATGATAATGGAAAAAACAAAATGAGAGTGGATTAAAATAGTTTCGTAACAGTGGGCTGGCGGGAAAGATCATGTCTTTGAGAAGTCTAGATCTTGAAGTCAGAAGACACTTCAAGATCTAGATGGAGCAGCCCATGTCTAGTGGGCCACAACATCAGCAGTGAATTTTCAATCTCACTATTTCAAAAGAAATGCTGGAAAATTTATCAGGGATGTTATTAGTTGCTTTGCATACTTCCTACTCAATTGGGTTCTACTGAAAATTCCTAGAGATGATATATGGTAAAAGGAAATAAAAAACCAAAGGAAAGCAGTGATGAGGGTTACTAATGATCCATATTTGTCAAACTGCAATTATCTGGAGTTTGTAAAAGATGCTAATTATAGTTTAGTATTGATTTGCCTTCAGAGTAAAAATATTTCTCATTATTTGCATTCATTTATTTGATAAATCTAGAACACCCAAATGCCAATACTGACCTGTGTGAATTAGGGTTTATAGATCTTACTTTTGCCTACAATTAATTTTCCATCAGTTGTGAAACTGGTGAATTGAGCATTCTTCAGTTTCATAAAGTGAGACATATAATTAAAATAAGTCATCCTAAATGACAAATTGTGTTTGAATGCTAGTTTCAGGAGCATTTTGAGGCTTGTATGATGCTTACTTTGATGAAATGGCATAAGCAACTGCTGAACTCTCTAGGAGCAAAAGTACTACATTAAAAAGGACATAGTTCAAGGCAGACAGGAATTCTATGCAGGTGGTAGAATTCCTGCATAGAATTATTGAAGTCCTTTTAATAAAACAGCAGAAACTTCTTGAGAAATACAATCAAATCTCCAAGACATTGTTTATAAAACCTGTAGTTATGATTAATACTGCATATTCTAACAATTATAAAATGTTCACGTAAGTACACATGAAGTATTCAATCGAATGGCAATGTATTTAAAGAATTAAGAATTAAAGTCTCATACATCTGGGCTACAGGCCAAATCCCAGGAAGTAAGCATGCACATAGTATTTTCTTGAGGATATGTGCAGCAACTGGAGTTTCAAGGCACAGAAAGACTGCTAGTCCTTGCTGCTGGCCATTCGTTAGATCCTAATGTTGCTACAATTCCCCTGTGATTCTGTCTAGCCGGCACGGGCAGTTTCTGTGAGCAGGTTTGTTTGGGACACAGCAGGTGACCACCTCCTGCCCACACCTGCTGCCATGTCTTGGCCCCCTCAGGGCCCTGGGCACCAAGGCCGGGGGCAGGGCCGCACTGTATCTTGAAAGGCACCAAGTGGATAAGCACGACCGAAGGAGTTAAAAATTACGGAACGAGACTTCCAATGCCAGGGTATAAGATCCAGGGGCCCGCACGAACGTAGCCGTGACTCGGGGTGACAGGCACAGACAGCCAGGCACATCCCCCTCCTCCCCCCCGCCACCCGCCCGCCGGGCCGGAAGTGAGGCGGTGGCAACCCGGAAGCGGCGGGGCGGCGCCCGGAAGGGAGCGGCGGCGAGCATGGCGATGGCGGAGAAGTTCGACTCGCTGGAGGAGCACCTGGAGAAGTTCGTGGAGAACATCCGCCAGCTCGGCATCATCGTCAGCGACTTCCAGCCCAGCAGCCAGGCTGGCCTCAACCAAAAATTGTGAGGCTCTCTCCGGCCTCAGGGCAGGGCGTCCTGGTGGCTCGTTGCTCCCCTCCTCCCTGGGCAGGGCCTTTGCGCGACACGGGGCCCTGGCGGGAGCCGTCCTAGGCCTGGTGCCGCTGCAGGCCGCTCCACCGTGCCGCAGTGCGGCGACGGGGTGGGGAGCTGGGGGGCTCGCTGGCCGTTGCTTCATGTCGCGAGCGGCTCCTGTCACACCGGCGGTGAGGGTTCGCGAAACATTCTTTTCTCTTCCAGGAATTTTATGGTGACAGGTTTGCAGGATATCGACAAGTGCCGGCAGCAGCTTCACGACATCAGCGTGCCCTTGGAAGTCTTTGAGTGAGTAATCGTGCCCGTAAGAGAAGGCGTTGTGGTTTGAGGTAGCCAGTCTTTGTGACATTGGATCCTCCCAGGAAGAAATGGGCATTTCTTAAAACTATGTCTTCAGAATATCTTGCTAGGATGTGAAGGCAGAAGGATGTGAGAGGTGGCAAATTGTACATCAGCTTTCTCTCAGGTCACTTTTTTGTTTTCTCGTTCTATATTGCATGACATTGCATAATTAGGCAGAGTCTGTCTTACTTCCTATGTCGAGTGACTTGCTAAGCTTTCATTTTAGAAAGATACTTTTACACTATGTTAAAATTGAGATGTAAACCAGCAGGTGAAAGTAAATTAGGCCAATGTTTAGGTGTTTAATTTCATTAGCAGCCATCTTGTTGGCACAGAATTAAGATAGTAAAAACTGTCATGAATGTTGATGAAGAGCTGTACAAGATAGCTTTTATGGTGTAGCTCTCAAGTTAGCATACTAATGCTCATCTTTCAGTCCAGATGTTGTAGCCCTACAGTCAGCAACACATCAGAATGTTGCAAACCAACAACAGGAAGGCTTTTCACTCTTTGTTAATAGTTATGCATCTTCTGTTTTATTTATGCAATAACAAAGTATCTCTTTGCCAGTTATATTTCATTCATATTGCCAAGAAAAATATGCTTATATGTTTGCTGACTCAAGCGTGTTAATTTTTGTTAACCCATGTACAGATTCTTCTTCCTCATCCTTGAATTGCTGTTTGCTTTATTCCTAGGTGCTCRTAGCTAGTTAGTACCTGATAAGCAACTTTAGGGTCAGTTTCCTTTCCTTCGCTTGGAAAGGATGCACCTTTCTCTTTCATGTATAAAGTTGTCTTATTGTCTGTGAGGAACTGGGTAGCTATATTTTTATCTGTGTTTAATACCTTTCTCAAAGCTCCAGCTTTTTGGGAAATAAAGATTGAGACAGTTGTCCTCAGGCTCCAGGCTTGCTTTCCTTGAGCTGTCTTTTGGAAATGACTGACCTGAACTGTGTTTTAAAATGCACTTTTCAGTTAAAAAAAAAAAAAAAAAAAAAAAGCAAGCAGTGTGGATAATTATGTTTCTTGGTGAAAATCATATTTGGAATATGATCATTTAGGTGGTATCTCTTTATATTTTCAGATATATAGATCAAGGCCGTAATCCTCAGCTTTACACTAAAGAGTGTCTGGAGCGAGCTCTGGCTAAGAATGAGCAAGTAAAAGGAAAAATTGATACAATGAAGGTAAACTAGAAAAAATGAAAGTGCAAATGTATACAAAACTTTTTTTGATAAGTTCTCACTTATCTGTAAACTTCTATATTTTATCACTTGTACGGTTACTAAATTTTCCTTATTAGGTGGCTTGCATTAGAGATTGTTCTGCCTCTTTATTTTAACTGATGATGATGCAACCTGTTGTAAAAAGAAGAGGCTATCTGCATGTGGGTTGTAGGTTGTTTTTTTTAAAAAAATTTTTTTGAATAAATGTGTGTATTGTGTTATAGAATGGAATGGGTCTTGGAGTACTACTAGGCAAATGGTTTGCCAAGTACAAGCTAATCTTTATGAAGTGACTTCAAATGTATGCCAGAGGTTAGGTTTTCTGAACTTGTAGTTTCACCTRGTAATAACCTGAGATAATAACATTGTTTGACCATTGGAATTTACTGCTGAAAAATGCGAACAGAAAACAAAGTTCAGTAAAACTCAAGAAGAGTTTGTTTCTGCTTCAGAACATTTTTTTGGCTCAACTTAAAATTCATGTAGAGTATGGCAACTTGTGCTGCAGAACATAGGCATATCTCCATATGACATAGGCTTCTGTGTTTTTTCTTTTGGTATAACAGTTAATGCTTGCAACCGTTGTTGGAAGAATTACATATCTTATGGGAGGTGGAGGGGATTCCATATCAAATCTAGTGCATCTGTCCTTTATCAGCTTTGCATTAAGACTTTTTTTAAGATGGCCTTATTATTTAAGAGGTACAATTGGAGCATAGAATATTTTAAAAAGTGAAATGTTTGTGGTTAGTCACCGAAAACCTTAGTCAAAACAAAATGAGTGGATCTTGTTCTGCTCTGATTTCCTATTTGTTCTGAGTAATCCTAGGCTGGTAATGGGAGGTGATACTGGGGAGCACTATGTACTTTCCTAGCACTTCAGTGATGCTAGTTACTTATCCTACACTTACTGCATTCTCTTTCACTTGAAAGGGAAATAAGGTAATGAAGTAGTCCTATGTGTTCCATGTTTGTTTTGTTTTGTTTTTCTTCCTGTCT
The DNA here is from genome assembly GCF_003343005.1 of Rhea americana. NCBI lineage: Eukaryota > Metazoa > Chordata > Aves > Rheiformes > Rheidae > Rhea > Rhea americana. Next base: position 644,046 of record NW_028186427.1, on the reverse strand, counting down.
CCTGAGATGAGAAAGTAATTGCAGTAATGAAGGATTTTGACTCATAAATTTCCACAAAACTTCTGAGGCAAGAGGTGGAAAGCATTGGAAAGGAAGGTGGTAATAAAAGTGATATGAATAAAATATTTTGAAGCTTAAATTTACAAGTATAACATACTTTCAGTGCAAGTTTTGCTGATCTTTAAATTACAATTCTTGGAAGAAACTATTCAAAGCCTTTAAGAACCAGACAGATACTAACTATTTTGTATTTCTTGTGTAGRTGCAAGTGCTAGTTTATAGGAAATTAAAAACACTTTCTTTTGTCTGATGCTTTTCTAGTAAATTTTACGTGGGCATTTTCTGTGAATTTTGTAATGTCACTTTGTTTGTTTTTTTGATACAGTTCTTTCTGATCACTGAAATGTATAACTAGATTTTGTATACAGACACTTGTGTTTATCAGGTAATACTGCTTGATGGACTCTAAATAAATGAGGCAGGTGATCTATATGCATTTTCTTTTCTTTCCAGAAATTTAAAAGTCTGTTAATTCAAGAACTAACCAAGGTTTTCCCCGAAGACATGGCAAAGTACAAAGCTATTCGAGGTGAAGACCCTCCTCCTTAAGTTGGCCTTCAATAGCTCTAAAAATGTCAATTCCATAAATTGATGCTTACCTCTCTTTTTTATAAAAGCATTGTTTGGAGGGAGGGGGGAAAACAAGCCTTCAAATCAACTGTACTGAAAGATACAGCAGTGAAAGACTGGAAAGGAACTTGATGATCGCTGATAATTCTGTTTCTGAAGCTACTGAATCTTTCTAGAGATTTGTGTCCAAAGATTACAGTTGAAATTTCCTGTGATACCAACAGGCAGTTAAACTGCATTTTTCACAAAGTGCATTTCTAGGGGAGAAAAACAAAGTTTTTTGTTTTCTGATAATGTGCTCAAGGACTGTGAATTGGTCTGGCTTGGGGAGAAATGTATTTCTTATTGCTGATTATYTTTCATTTGTAAACTGCTTTTTTTGCAGTAAAAAAAAAAAAAAAAAAAAAGACTGCTTTCATTTTGCAAAATTCTACTGAAATGGAGCCCATCGAAGGGGCTGCAGTTTTCATATGTCTTAATGAATTGCAGTCAGGAAGACAGGTTTGTTCTGTGAGCTGCAGTGCAGATAGCTGAGGATATAGAAAGTGAGAGTATTCAGGGATTGGCTCCTCAGCAATGTTTATTCTGTATAATAATATTTCATGGTGACACTAAATTCTATTAATTTTCTGTAAGCAAGTTGTACAATAAAAATTTGAAAAAAAAATCAAGCATGTCCAATGCTATCTTTTGGGGAATGAACTGAGAACTGTGAAGAGCAGTGCATTGCTCAGTCTCAGTGATTAAAAATAAAATCTGTATCAAGACTGGGGTGTTAAAAGCTTATATTTGAAGCTGATGAAAACTTGATATTCTGGTTCCTGTGAGGAAAGCTAATAGCTGAATCAGGAGATCTTGGGAGATCAGTGATTGTGTTTCTGATTAGCTGAAAACTCTTCTATAAATTTGATKTTTTCTGTTAGGACTATATTACACAGAAACAAACTTGATCGGGTCTCTCTGCAGGCCTATAGCACATGTACGGGAGGTAATTTTTGTAGTTAAAGGAGCCAAAACTGCTTCTAAAAACTTAGGATTACCAAAGGGRTGGCAGGGGGAGAAGGGAAATGGTGATTTAGTCGTATATCTTTCCTGATTTTCGTTACTGAAGCACCTTTATGTTGCACAGACACTTAACATTGCATTTCACATGCAGATCAGTCTGACAGGTGAAATAATGCAGCAAATCTTGTTATCACAAAAACAGTAACTAATGGAGGGAATTATATGGCCAGTTAAGATTATCACTTGCTTTTGAGTCTGAGATCTCTTCTAATCTTAGGAATTTGCAAAACTTTAACTGTTTGTGCATACATGTAGCCTTCCAAATGTAACTTGTCTTTTTCTAATACAGACATGGCCTGGAGTTACATGATTTCAGTGATGAAAAATTGTGTATCGACAGTCATTTATATAACAGCAGATGCATATTAGCATTACATTAAAAACTGTACTCAAATATACAGGTATGCAGTCATCCAAATAAAAACAGAAAGCATGTATCTTCCAGATTCTGATGCAGTAACTATGTACTGTACATACCATACTCTACTGATTTATACCAAAAAGAAATTCTCTYGTGTAAGACCTTGGGAGTCTTTTCTTCAACTATAATTCTGTAGATTAGGTTTGGATTTCTTTCACAAATGCCTTCATGTACCTCACAAGTGCAAAGTTTACTAGAGTTTTATTCTATTATTTTTTTTTTAATCAGTTCAGGTCTGCACTTAGGCAGATACAGCTTTAGTGTTTATTGCTTGTATTTCTTCAGTGATTATTCTCATGTACATAGTACTGTAAAGTTCCATGTTGTCAACTTATATTTAGTATTACTGTATGATCACAAATAGAAACAGTGGCAGAATGGAATGTACTGAATTTCAGTTTGTGCCTATTGCCTCTCATCCTGTAACTTCACACTGAGAAAAGGTTGGCTCTACATGCTTTACCCTATTCCATCAGATATTTACATGTTGATAAGATTCTCCGAGCCTTCTCAAGTCTGAACAATCCCAGCTCTCTTGACCTCTTCTTGTAGAACTGGTGCTMAAATCCGTTAGTCCTTTTTGTGCTCTTTTGCTGGATTTGCTCAAATATGTCCATTTATTTCTTCTACTGAGGAGCCCAGGACTGGATACAGTACTCCGGATGCGATCTCACCAGTGCTGAGTAGAGGAGAAGGATCACCTCCCTCCATCTGCTCACAGCACTCTTGCTGCAACACATCAGGATGCTGTTAAGAGAGACGTGGAGCTACTGGAGAGAGTCCAGCATAGGGCTACGAAGATGATCAGAGGGCTGGAGCATCTGCCCTATGAGGAACGGCTGCGAGAGCTGGGCCTGTTTAGCCTGGGGAAGAGAAGACTGAGGGGGAATCTTATCAATGTGTATATGTACCTGAAGGGAGGGTGTCAAGGGGATGGGRACAAACTCTTTTCAGTTCTTCCATGTGACAGGACAAGAGGCAATGGGCAGAAATTGAAGCACAGGAAGTTCTGTCTGAACRTGASGGGGAATTTCTTCCCTGTGAGARTGACAGAGCACTGGAACAGGTTGCCCAGGGAGGTTGTCTCCTTCTCTGGAGATCTTCAAGGCCCACCTGGATGCAACCCTGTCTAACCTGCTCTAGGTGACCCTGCTGAGCAGGGAGGTTGGACTAGATGATCTCCAGAGGTCCCTTCCAACCTTACTGATTCTATGTTGACCTTTTTTTGCTACAAGGGCACATTGCTGGCTTATAGTCAACTTGTCCACCAGGACCTGCAAGTCCCCTTTCTGCAAAACCTTTCTTGAGGTGGTTGGCCCCTAGCGTATGCAAGTACATGGGGTCTCATGTGCAGGGCTGAGTGTTTGCCTTTGTTGAACTTCATGAGATTCGTCTCTGACCTTTTCTCCATCCAAGGTCCCTCTGAAAGGCAGTGCAACCCTCTGGTGTATCAGCCACTCCACCCAGTTTTGTTTCATCAACAAACCTGCTGAGGGTGCATTTGGTCCCAGCATGCAGGTCATTAATGAAGATATTAAACAGCAGTGTCCCCAGTATCAACCCCTGGGATAAACCAGTAGAGACTGGCTACCAACTGGACTTTGTGATGTTGATCATAACCCACTGAGACTGGCAGTTCAGCTAGTTTTCGGTCCACCTGACTATTTGTCTAGTCCATATTTCATTAGCTTGTCTAGTGGGATTTTATGGGAGACAGTCTCAACAACATCTTCTGCTGTCTTCTCATCCATCAAGCCAGACATCTCATCATAGAAAGCTATTAGGTTGGGCAGGCATCTCACAATCAGTTAAATATTTAGGACATGAGCTAGAGGTGTTGTACAGCTTCCCATGTAAATCCATGCTGACTACACCCAATCTACTTCTTGTCCTTAATATGTTTGGAAATGATTTCCAGGATTAGTTGCTCCATCACTTTCATATGGACTGAACTGAAGCTGACCAGCCTGTAGCTCCCCATATCTCACTTCTCATACTTCTTGAAGATAGGAGTGACATTTGCTTTCTTCTAGTTCTCGGGCACCTTCCCCAGCCCTGATGACCTTTCAGAGATAATCAGAGGTGGCTTCACAATGACATTGATCAGCTCCCTCAGCACTTGTGGGTGCATCCCACCAGGTCATATAGACCTGTGTACATGCAATTTGTTCAAGTGTTTCCTGAACTCATCCTTCCAAAAAGAGTAAGTCTTCCTTTCTGTAGATTTTCCCTCTGGTCTCAAGGGCCTGGGATTCCTGAACGTTAGGCAAAGAAGGCATTCAGGATCTTTGCCTTTTCYGTGTCCTTTGTCACTAGGGCCCTGCCCCATTTAGCAGCAGGCCCACTGTTTATGTACTTGTAGAAGCCTTTCTTGTTGCCCTTCACATCACTTGACAGATTCAACTGAAGATGAGCTTTCACCTTCCTAACCCCATCCTTGCACTTTTATGCTCTTGATATGTTATAAAATTTCAGCTGAAGGAGATCTACATTGTTTGAAAATGCTAATGTAGTAATGGAGATACAGAGGCCTAGATTCACTCTTTTGGCATGCAAATGCATATATGTAATTTATGCTGATGTTCAGCAGATGTCATTTATGACTTAAATGAGACTGGTAGTTATTATGCTAACAGAATACCTCTAGTGGATGTAATCTTTGTTGAAGAGATGTGTGTGTTAAAAACTCCTGAGAGAGATGAAATATCCAGAATTAGCATGATATAAGTGACAATAATGAAAAGAATGGCTATGGAAAATGAATAGATAGTAAAACACTGCCAGATTTGTCAGCTGTGATAGAATGAGTTTGACTAATTATAATGTAATTTAGTATGTTTTTTTCTTCTCTAACTCTTCAGACTTGTGTTAATAATAGCAAATTAATCCTCACAACAGGTTTGCAAGGTAGATAGGAATATGAAAATCACCTTTTAAAGCTTGGTCAGCATATGTAGGTAGGTTGGGTTAGATTTAAAATCTGACAGTATACTGAATGTTGTACCTCATAATGCAAAATAGTTCTTACTGTAGCGCCAAATAACATGGAAAATAAATTCTAAGACTGTCAGGTTCTTTTACTTTGCCACCTCAGTATCAAACTGAGAGCCACTTGGGGATTATATTCATATCTATTTAATACCAGTTTGGAAGAATAAGACCAAATTTACAAAAGATCATGATATCAACTTAAGTTATGATTTTTTTTAAGTGCTTTAAACTGGATTAAAAGTGTCCACAAAGCTTTCACAGTTTCACTAACTCAGTTTAAGCAAACTTTAACTTAAAAAACTTTTCCCCATAGACATGTCTTAAGAGAGATTTAAATTATCCTGCTATGGCAGACAAATGAAAAGCATATGAACATAACTGTTAACCTAATTGATGCCCTTCTTGGTGCAGAAAAAGGAGATACAAATTTAGAGCATGGGAGACTGAAAAGCTGTTTCATGAGGTTAGCATCCTTTTCTACTCCACTGATTTCCTCTTCTCTCTCTTAGGACAAAAGTGTGTACAGAAATGTCTTTATAAATAGGAAAAAGAAAGAACTGAATGAACAAATTGAACCTGGAATTGAAAAAGACCAATTCTGAGCCACTGAATGCAATTTCCACAGGAGTCAGAAGCATTTAAACAATCACACAGAGGTATACACCAAAGAGCTACTTCCTGCACCACCAAAAGCAGCACATTGCATTATGCACCAAGAAGGATTTAGGATAGATCAGGGACATCTATAATTGCTCAAAGTTGTGCACTAAGCACAGAATTTATTAGGTAAAAATATTCAGCTGATTCTGTGAAGTGAGCTGTGCCACATTCAAAGTCTGTCAGGTCCTATGAGTCTGAAATCAGGTAAAATATTTCCCTGACCTCATCTATTGCGATCAGTTAAATATTTAGGACATGAGCTAGAGGTGTTGTACAGCTTCCCAAGGCATTTTATTACCACTTGAAGCATTAGTACACACTATCCAATATGCTGTCTTTATCTGTGACCAGTCTGGTATTTTAGAGGAAGGCAAAAAAATCCTGGGAGAAATAAAATCTTCCCATTTATCATTAGAAAAGAAAAAAAGAATCTTTAATAGCTCCACATGGAGACATGGGAACACCTGAAGCATGAGATTAATTCAATATAGACACAGTATGAATGTGAAGGATCGGTAAAGAATGAGTATTTCTTCTTTCACTTTTCCCCATTTCCCCTTCCCCCTAGACATATGATGATAAGTACCTATCTGATAAAAAAGTCAACATGCAAGGACTTATATTGTCTGTTTTAATTTTACATTCCCTCATCACCTCTATATCTTAAGACAATGCCTTCTCCGAACTTAAGTGACATCTCAAATAACTTTTTGTTCCCTGTCTTCTAATTCCCAGTCTACATTTATAATTAGTGTGCTCTCATACTACAATCACCTTTTAATTTCAGTAATGCTTCTAATTCCTTGACATTACCATTATCTTGATAAAAACTTTTTTTTGTATCACCTCCAAAATTCTGTCTTGCTGGGCTGGACAAGCTGAGCTATGTCCTTCTCTCCTCATATGACATCCTCCAGTCTTCCTGGTAGCTAATTCTTAAGGTTTTCAACTGGCAGTTTTCATGGACTCCAGATGAATCACTGGGGATTCGGCTTGTCGGAATCATGACCTCTTTATGCGAGGCAAAAATAGAAGCCTGAACAAGGACTGATACATTTTCAGCACTATTCTAGAAGAGTCATTGAAGTGCTTATATGCTTATATGCTTAAATACAGAACAAAAATCCTGACACTAGCTCCTACTTTTAAAAGCTTGACAAGTGTTCCTGATAGCGGTACAGAGGTGCCAAGAAACCACATCATGTAGTCATACAAGCGCAGAAAAATATTGGAGACTGTCTAGTGAAACCTCTTGCTCAAAGCAGACATTAGACCAAGTCTAAATAAGTAAGAGAGAGTTATAAAAAAAGAGATGATTAAATACAGACATTCCAGATGAAAATTTTGTCCATATTTTATCAGTTTTAAAAATCCAACAAGTCATAATCATTTCACTACCAGTTTAATGTCAGGACTCTGAGTGTATCAACTGACCAGCCGTAATAGCCCTGACCAACCTCACCTGAGGCCTCCACCCAAACCTTCTGCCCAGGGCCTCCACTTAAGCTGAGGCCCGGGTGTTCAGTCCCTGCCTGAGTTGTGTTGTGCATATGTGTGTTTCCAGCTGTAGCTGGCTATGGACCGCCTTGGTCTGAACCCTGGCCAATGGGCTGGCTTTGCAGCTTGACTTTAGAGTAGTCTTGTCACTTTGGCCTGCCTGGTGATCATTGTCTTGTGTGACACAGTGTCACATGTTTGACTCTGGTTACCATCAGTGAACCTGATCCTGACCTGTGGATTGACTTTCTGGCTTGACTTCAGACCTACCTCATCACCACAAGCCTGTTTGGTGACCTGGACTTTTGATTAACCATGGCTACCACCCCTGGGCCTGTCCAGGGGACCTTACTTGGGCACTACAGGAGCAGGCTCACCTGGCTGGTGAGGCCCTTGTCCTGCTGACCTAGTTAGATTTGGCTCCCTGTCCCTTAGGGAATCTAGCCCTGGCTGCTCCCGGACATCTAATGTTGCCCCAAAAATGTTTCATATGTACTTGTCCAAATTACAGAAGTCTTACATATCAAATGCTACTGGGATTTTGTTTAATTTCTCCTTCTATTCCATAATGTGATATGTATTAAAGAAAATAACTCCTCTGACTTCTTTTTTACACTTCTGTTTTTCATAGAAAAAGATTCCAGTGCTTTGATTGCTGCTGTGTCATGCTTTTAAGCAACACACATAGTAATCTCAGCTATGCTTCAATATTGTGCCCAGTGTATTTCTTTGATAGTTCCCAGCAATTATGTTGTTTTCAGTAATATGATCTAAATCGCTAGTCATTCCTTAAGATATTGTAATACAGAAATCAATACCCCATTCAAACACTTTCTTTCTTGGCAAGAAAACTTTACCCACTCCCGCTCCAAATCCTGTTAGCTAATTGCTATTTGTGTTTTATTTAACCTGTGAATTGTCTCAAATTGCAGTTGCAGTTGGTTTGTTGCAGTGAGAGGAATATGAACATATTTTCATGAATTTTATGCTTTTACAGTATAGTTTATTCTTTCGCATGGGAGTGTTAGGAACTAAAATATATGAACATTATTTCAATGATTATTTAATTCAAATGACAAAGAAATCATAATCTGACACCTAGCACAATGTTAACAGGATTTCCAGGTAATAAATGCACTATTTTGCTGTAATCCCCTTTTTAGCTTGTTGCTTTATTTCCAGCCAGTATTTTTCTGATGTAATTATAGATGATGATCATCCCTAAAAGGACCTCTATTTGAAAAGATGTGTTGTGAGAAGCTATCACTCAAGTATCAGATCTGATCTTGAAAACTTTGAGATAACACTGTATYATCAAATATGTCTATCTATCTTTTTGGCATGTTTATCTTTACTTATGTTATCAGTGCTAATCCATCTTTTTAAAGTTATCGTAAATACAACTTCAAAAATATCTAAACCACACAATTGCTTTTACATTATATATACAAGTATGTATAAATGTATAGCTACAAACATATATGTGTGTATATATGTGTGTGTATATATATATATATATATGCAGATTAGTTTTGATTTTGTATGTAAATCTTATCTTTTATCCTAAAAAATTCTGGCACTTGCTTACATAAAATTGGTCTCTTTTGTTTCATCGTGCCCAGTATGTAACTCTTGAGTATAAACAAATCATTCTAGAAGCACTAGACCCTCTTCCGTAGTTACTGTGTGTCTTGCCTCCATTGCAGCATGACACAGATAGGCATATTTTGGGTTCTGCTAAAATGCAAGGCCAAAAAAAAAAGTGCTAGGAAGAACTGTAGGAAATATATGGTTTATCCCTTCCGCAAGGAAGGATCTACTAAACCGTGAAATCATAGAAAGATTCAGGCTGGAAGGGACCTCTGGAGGTTATCTAGTCTAACCTCCATCTCAAAATAATTTTCTTGGAGAGCTAGCTTCAGTTAGATCACATGGCTCAGGACCTTGTCCAGTTGAGTTCTGAAAATCTTCAAGGATGGAAATATCTATGTCATTCCTCAAAATATCTTTGCCTAATCTACTTTTGAAAGGCTTCCTTGTTGCTAAACTTAATTTTTCTTAGACCACTTCAGGACCGTTTTTTCTTCTATCCATCATATCCATAGAAAATAGATTACTTTCTTACTCTTTGTATCATAATTTTTACATATTGATAGTTGCTCAACATTCTTTCCTTTAAGGTGATTAATCTCAATTCCTTCAAATTTTCCCTTGGACTTTTTACAGTTGATTCAAATCTGTCTTAGAGAATGGTTGCTAAAACTGTGCTGAAGCTAAAGCTGTCAGGGCCATGAATGTGCTAACAGGCTCTGTAAACTTTTCTCTCTCCACCAGGAGTTTAAGCTGCATATGTTCAAGATATGATGCAGCTATGTAACATTGGATCAGACTCCCATGAACTCACCTAAACTGTAAGAAAGAGGGATGAGAAGCTGTATCTGGTGCTTCTACCCATGCACGTTCAGCCCTTTGACTTAGAATGTGCCTTAGACTCAGGCCCTTGTCTTTGGTCCTTGTCTGAGCTATGTATTGGTATATTTTTGCATGACCTTGCACTTGTATGGTGGGTTTGCACCCCTTGTTGATAGTGTCACTGTCCCTGCATGACTCTGTCACCATCATCTCTTGGCTTGCCTTCTCCTGTGAAATGGGCCACTCCTACTGCTCTCTGATGGAAGTCTTCTGTCATCCCCATATGGAGTCTCTCTTTTTCACAGCATCATTTTGTGATATACTACAGCTCTACCATTTTTTTTTTACAGAACTGCTGCATGACTTGTGCCTCATCCTATGTTTGTGTAGTTGAGGACTTGCATCTAAGTGTAGATTGTGGAGATGCTGAATCTTACAATCTCTTTTTTAGTACTAATCCAGCCGTCAAATGAATAATCCTTCTTATGTTTTTGTAATCAGCAGATGTAATAAGCATGCTCCCACGCCATAAATGAAAATGCTGTGTAGCATGGATGCTGCAATCAAACTCGATTCACTACTGTCATCCATAATACTGGAATCCACTAATAAAAACCTTTTGAGGATTGTTTTAAGCATGATTTTGCACTTGTCTGCAGAATTATCTTGGTTATAATAAAGATTCCAGTTAGATAGGATATACAACTCTATCACAAAATTATTAAGATAACAATGCAGTTATTTGCCTGGCCTTTCCCCCTTTGTCAATAATGTAAATATTGTTTAAAACCTAAATTGAGATACTTTTTAATTTTAAAAATTCCCACAAAAATGTTCATGAAGCATCCTAACTAAATTCCAGCTTAACAATATTATTTTGTTTCCTGATTGCATTTTCCACTTCACTTGCAGAAACCCAGCTGACCTGTTGCAATATGTAAATGGTTGTATAACTTAGTATTTCAATGTACTTGCTTCAGTGGCCATAGAGATGATGCTTCTACAAGTGGACTTTTACATATAAGGCCAGAAGAGAATAGATTTTCTGCCTATATTTGCCTTATTATATTTCTGTGAAATTCTAAACACTAGAGGTCGTTAAGTTTCACTCAGGCACTCTTAGACTGAGTTTTAAAATCTGAGCTGTTTCTTCTTTTAAAAAAAAATAAATAAAAATAAACATTTCATGCAAAATTAGACAAAGTAAGTCCTTAAGTAGCTGTTAGACACACTGGTTCTGATGTAATATGAATCCTAAGCTTTAGGGTCCCTAAGTTTATGAGTAAGCTATATCAGTTAAATACCTAATTTGAGCCTACCAAAGCAAGAGTTCACTGTCATCCGTATTCGTTCTCACTCTCAGACAAGTGACCAATCCACCTTGCTAAAGGAAGACAGGAACAAAACCAAAATCATGAGAAAATACATCTGGTTAACTGCATGCTGGAAATATCATGCAAAGGATAGAAGAAGCTCACCTTGATGTCCTCGGCAACATCCCTGGTAAACACTGTCAGCTGCAAATATTCTACTTGTAGTTATGCACACGTAAAGCCAATGTGCTGGGTGCAGGTACCCCAAGCTATGAGTTGGCTTCTGGGTCTTATACAGCTCTTCAGTTCCTGTTTCCAGGTACACTTTCCAGTAAAGTCCTTACCTATATCAGGAAGAAGCCTTAGTGTGGATTCACTCTACCATACATACACTGTGTGTGATTTTTTAAGAGTAAAAGACTCCTTGGAGCTCATTTATGTTAAGAAGCATTTTTAAGCTGGATTCTACTGCACATGACAACTACCAGGCCACTGTCATCAACAAGTTACTAAGAATTAAAGTGAAAGCTCTCCAAAGAGCAGTGAAAATACTAATTTTCATAATACTTCTGTGTCAAATATGGCTCAAGCTGCAGATTTTAAAGTGAATCAGAAACATAAAGCAAGGTCACAAGTGGAGCAAATGTAGAAACATGGCTCCACTTGCTTTCATACCTGTCCCTCAAATAGATTAGAATTTTTCAACACATATAACACCGATATTCAGAAAACATGCCAGCCTTGAATTGAAAGAGCTCTGACCTGCTTGAGATGAAAAATATGTGGAAGCCAGGGTAGCTTGCAGAGCTTCTCAAATCCATTTCATTCTGACTTTGTTAAAATTAATTTTAGTGAGTTTTCCCAGGTGTCTTAGAAGGACTCTGAGGGTAGAAGTGCACTGATACAAATCACTCACCAAACCTAGAGTGAACCAATTTACTGTCTGGCTGATATAAACAATTCTTGTCTATTTAGCAAGAAGACCAAGCAACCAATTTTCTAGAGGCACTGCAATTGCTTATTATGAAAATTACAGGTTATCTTCAAGAAAGGGTAAACACCCAATGAACCTTCATGTACTTCTCTTCCTGTCAAGTGGTTTTGGCCACAGCTTTTTGAGTATCGTTTAAAAGGTGACCTGGAACACAAAATCTCTTAATTAGCCTGAAAAGCCAACCTGCTTTATATACATGACTGTCAACCCTTTTGCCTTCTGCTGTGCTTTGTTGCTATGGCAGCACCTTCCTAACAATGAATTTTATATTGCAGAAGGAGAAAATCATAGCTAAGATGTTCAGAACTCCTGCCTGAAGCCCAATAAATACTCGTGATGCRCCTGTGTGTTTAAGAACTGCTTCCAGTAAGTTTTATTGTTATTTTTTACCCTCAAATAACACCTAGGAGAAATTTGGTTTATTAAAAAAATCCCCCAAAATACTGCAAATGTTAATTCACCTTCCTTCCTCAAATACTATTTATGAAGTGACAAGTGAGAAGATTGCTGTATCGAACAGTGTAATTCAATTTATTTATATCTGTGAAACACTTCCGGTTTTTACTAGCTGACAATTATCATTTTGACCGTTGCATTGCTGGTTTAGTCAAAACCAGATTCACTTTAATTGATGAAGAAAAGATAAATAATGGTGTATTTCTTAATGTTCAATATATAGCACAATTTTTATATGATACCAATCACAAAAATACGTAAATAGATGGCTATATCCAAAACTGTATTGAGTTATTGATCTTCATTTAAATACTTTCCCCTCTTATCACATACATCTTTTTCTCTAAAGTATCTTTCTTTATGTCACTAAACTCTTATAATTATCTGTAGGACAACATTCAAAATGCCTGAACACATTTTGTCTTCTATTTCAATACAACAAGCTGGAAAATGTGAATGATATTTTAATATGTCATCATTCAAAAAAAGGGGGGAGAAAAGAAAAAAAAAGTATTCTAGTATTGTTGCAAGAGAATTATTTGAAATAGTTACGATCTATGCTGACCAAGGACTTTCATAAGCATCAACAAGAGGCTGTGTCATCATTAGGCACTGATTATTCTCATAGGATGTCCATCATATACATGATGCAGAGGTACAGGTAAATAAAGCTGAACTGGAGTCTTAGAGATCAGCTTTGGGACTTTGGGAAAAGTGGGAAAACAGAAAAGAAGGTGGCTTCTATCTGGACAATAGGGAGCTTAAATTTAGGAAATAATGTTTGAAAATGTTAGTGGCAAGCTATTGTAAAACATAAAAAGAATGAGAAGTAGCATATCACTACAAAGTAAAATTTGGTTTCCTTGATATAATACAGGCTAGACTGTAATTCATTCCTTAACTTACAAATTTACTTAATTTTGAAATGAATAACTATTATACAGCTGCTTAGCAACTCAGACAATACCTATGTCCTTGGTTGGGTTGAGTTTATTTCCTTTTCAGAGTTTCTGGCAGTAGCTTTCCATTTATTTAAAGCCCTGTAATACCTTCCTGGCTTTAAATTCAAGACTGTCTCCTTGTGTTTCTAAGTTCTCTACATAACAGACAGCCTTGAGCTAGAGGAACTGGGTCCAAAGAGACCCAGTAATGTAATGTATTAGAGATATTTCTATGTCATTATAGCATCCTAAAACAAGTTATCGAGAAATGCAGCTGAATTCTGTTTTCATATATTAATTTCATTTATTTTCATTAAAGTTTTTACCTGTTCTTTTTCCTGGTTCAAAACATTGCTGATATGAGTGAGATCAGAAAATGGACTTCATATGTTATAGGAGCGAATTCCTCTTTCATACTGTGTATGAAGACATGATGTTGTTTGGAGTGAGTCTGGTGGAAGGCCATTGAGATGGTCAGGTGGCTGGATCACATGAGAGGCTGAAGGAAAGGTGCTGCTTTCTCCTGGAGAAGAAAATAAGGGGTAATCTAACTACTGTCTGACAGTACATAAAGTTGAGTTATAGAGAATATTGCATTAGAGTCTCTTCTGAGGTGTGCAGCGAAATGACAAGAGGCAACTTTTGCAGTAGCAAGTTACAACAAGAGAAATTCCAGTTACGTATAAGGAAACAATTCTTCCTCATTAAAGCAGTTAAGCACTGGAACAGGTTGCACAAAGAGACAATGGACTTGCCTTCCTTGGAGATTTCCTAGATTCACCTGAACGGCCTCCAGAAGTCCCTTCCAATCTAAATTTTTCTGTAATTCCATGAAGGGGAAACATTCCTGCGTCTCAACACACTATGAGTATGCTGAATTACGTAGGGAGATGACATGGCTCAATCACATTTATGTGGGTGCTGCTGGTGTTTATGTGGCTGCCAGGAAAGGCACTGTGTTTATGTCCTGTATACTTTGTGTGTGTGTATCTGTGTGTCTGTGTGTTTGTGTGTGTGTCTATATGTCTGCAACACACCATCAGTCTCAATACTGACCAGATCTGGAAAGAAGGAAGAGCAGCAGCCGCATCTGCTGGACTGGGATGGGAGAAACCTCCTGGTTTTAGAATGCACTAGACTAGTCTTTAGTGGGCTGGAGAGGAGGAATCTGCTGGGTCTCAGAGTCAACTTCCTTAACCCCTATATTGAGCTATGTGATGGTGTCGTACTCCCAAATTAAGGTAAGGGTGTGGCAGGTGTTCGGGTCTGTGATTCTAGAGAAGTATACACTCTAGAGTTAAGGTGGAGCCCATGTCCCTGATGAAGCTGTTTCATGGCTCAGTTGGCTGCATCTGCCATGTGGGAGTTAAAATCTTTGGAGGAAAGCTCAGCCCAGCATGGGGAACATGTGAATTCCTAGTTTGGTGACTGGGGAACAAGATTCAGGGTTCAAGGCTGCAAGTGTGAAGTGGAAGGGCTGACAGACCTGTTACTGGGAAGAGCTATGTTAAACTAATAGTTATAATAATCACTCCTTAGTCCCCTTTCATTTCAGATTGGACAAGTCCAGACTGATAGCTAGGTTCAGCAGAAAAAGGGCTTTCAAGGGCTGGACCTAAAGTATTTTACACTACCTAGTCTTATGGCTCTTTGAACCTTGGCATTTTCTGATCCAGATTTTACATTTTGTATTAGCAGTAGATAACACAAAACTAGGAATAAAACTGGGGAGAGTGAGCTGTGCAGCAACAAATTGTTTGCTTATTCTTTTCCAAATTGCTTAGCTGCCATGGAGATGAGCATAGCACAGATACCAAGAGGAACCAGTGTTATTCCCACACATGCCATTCTGCAGCACTGTGTACAGTTAGGAAGCTTTAAAAATAAAGTATCACAGGACAGTGTGAATTTAGGAATTCCGCACCGTAGAGCTCTGTTTTGATCCATGAACAATATTTCCTTCCAAGAGAGAAAGAAGACTTCAAAAAGCACAAGACTTTAGACCAGGGGCTGTCTCTACACCTTTTAGCTTTTGAAATGAAGTTTGGAGAACAGGAATCTTGTCTGTGTGTTACTATCATCATTTACTTTTTTCATTCAATGATTTTTGTTATGTGGTTTGTTTTATGCTATTGCAGTAGTGCTTAAGCAGCAAAGCAAAAAGGGAGAGGTAGTGGCAAATTAACAGCATGGTTTATCTGATGCTTGATTCCCCTTTCCTTCCGTAGGTAGCTCTTCCGTATCTACACTAGACATCTCTGATGGTGACAGAGCACCATATTAGTAAGGTCCTTGCTGCCTACAGAGAGCATACAGAAAACCCAGCATCTTGATAGTCTCTCCAACTTACAAGAAATRTTGAGAAGAGGCATGTGATTAGAGCCCTGCTCCTGTGAGGTCTTTCATGACTTCACACAGGCTRGAGAAAAACATCTAACCTGCAGTCAAGATCCATGACTTTGAATCCTTTCTGGCCAGTTTTCCTTAAGAAATATAAAGTCATCTCCAGGGTGCATAGGATCTATACCAATTTACCTTGTCTTGAGAAAATCTAAACACCTGCCAAGTCGGTATTTTAGTACCAAGACACTGGCTACACTGGTAGAAGGGGAAAGGTTACAACTCCTTCTGATAACACTGCTCCACTTTACACTGAATAACTGAACATTTGTCAGCTGAGCCAATCAACTGGCCCATATCATGGTTAAAACACTCTCCTGAGATAAGGATATGCAGGGATTTGTAACGGAAATGTTCAGAATGAAAGGATGACATCTGAATGAAAATGGATTTATGTGAAAACATCACAAAAAAACAGTAGAGCACAGGTTGAAGGAATGGCATGCATCTATAGCCAATAACTTATCTGACAGCAATAAAACTGGTAAACACCACGGAAAGTGTTGCTTACACCAAGACCATGGTGCAGTTGACTGTTCGACAGAAGACCTGCTCTCTAATAACAGGAGGATGGCAACAAGGTTGCAGCACATTGTATGTGCCCTTCCTCAACCTGTGATTCCAACATGAAGATACAGTGCAGCCTCAAGATATCCAGACTGAGGAAACCAAAACAAATGGGCAGACATTTTGTCTTATGTGTATGGAGGATATAGTAAGCAAGATTCTGAGTCAAAAGATTATGCCAATAATAATAATAATCATCATCATCATCAATAACTAGTGAATCCTAAAGTGTATGAAATCTCTCTCCCAAAACAGTTAATCGTCATTAACAAAGAGATGTAGAAGACATAGCAAGGACTCAATAGCTGGCATCTCTCATCTCATCTGTTATTACACAAGTGACCAATCCAGACTGCTGATACACATGCATCTTGATGTTTGTATGAGTGGAAGCTGGGAGAGAATGATTATTAGGATGGAAAATAAGTTTTGTTTAAAATAAATATCACCTTTTTTTTCACAAGGTCTTGAACTGATTTTCATTACCTTAATTTGCTGCAGTTTCAGGCCTTGTTTTGTGACTATATCATTATATTAAGTATTCACCAGAGTCTAGACAAGTGCTCTAAAAATTAAGCTAGAGTTGTTGCAAATCTCTAACTCAATAACTTCTTAACTTCTTAATTATTCTATTTGTGAAGTAGGACAGTTTGAGTAAAAGGTGCTGAGGACTTTCCGTCTCAGAATACCTCATATTAAGACTCGCCAWTTTTTAGGCAGTAAGATCTGGCAAACTGAAGGAAGGGGAATGTGTATGTGCAAAGGAGTGGATGAGGAAGTAGGAAAAGGGAATTAGTACTCCAGTGTTACTCCCCCTGCTATCATTGCAAGAGGTCTAAAACAATCTCTGGCCCTTCCCTTATTTGCATGCATTTGTCATGTCCTTTGAAGTGTTTGGCACAGAGAAAGTCTTCCAGTGCTATCAGTGGGCTACTTGCTGGTCACTTGCAGTCCAAATTAGATGATGAGCTGCCATTTGAGAGGCTGTCATATGGTTTCCTGGTGAGAAAGAGCTTTAAAACTAGATTCCCTCAGACAGAGAAACACCATCATTGCAGTGGTGTCTTTGCTGCCAACACTAGGGACCTTACATAGAAGAGATGAGGGCTGTACCTTCTCTTCATCTTCTTCAGCTTCTGTCTACTTACTMGATGGGACCATCCTCTGCAGGTATTCAGGGAACATAAAATGTTAGCATATACATTTTGGCATTTTTAACATCCCTGGGTTTAGTTATCAAGTAAAGGGGATTTTTGGTGAACTAAATTTTGAATTTAGGCACCAGGAAATACCTAATTAGACAACACTTACATGCACAACTCTTTTGGAAAACTTGCATCCACCAATGAATTGTCAATACTGCTTCCCCTTGGACTTTGACCTTCYCAGAAGGTCATCTAGCTGTTCACAACTATGTCCTATTTATGAAATATGATGAGAAGAGAGGCTATGGTTATATATTCATGTTTAATACCAATGCATCACTCCTAACCTTGTAATTCAGAATACAAAAGGAAATTATTGTCTTATTCTCTCCTTCCAACGAGACAGCTCAAAATACTGKTTTTTTTTGTGTATGATTATGAAATCAGTGTTTCTCCAGACTAGAACAGGGAAGAAAATCTGAATAACTTGCAGTTATCTATGGTTTTGTTAGGTACATTCATAAGAATATAAATCTGGCCTATTATTAAATCAACCAGAACTGGAGGTGGGACTCATCACAGGGAGAAAATGTTCCGAAAGTGTTGCAAGTGAGAACAAAAGAACTCATTCCARCCTTGATGACCTCCCTCTGAAACACTTGCAAGTGTAGAGGATGGGTTCCTGAAAGGAGGAAGGGAGGGGAGGGGCATGTGACTGGTTAGTCCAAATGGTTAGGGGATTTTTTTTATTGCTGGCAGAGTGCCTGAAAGAGATGAGAGAAGCTCTGTGGCTTTGCAGAGGTCTGTGTGCTGCAAGTTGTCTCATAGGTGCTAAGTAATGGAGTAGGAGTTGGAAAGCATCCAGGAAAGCTAAAAAGTTTGAATCTAGTTTTGAAGTCTCCAAGTTGAGAAAACAAAAGTTGAGGATGAGTGGTAGTTTCCCTCCTCCCCAAGGGATAATTTTGTCCTGTGTCTACTTCGAAGGTGTTTTTTCCTTCTTACCAGTGTACTTTTTTTCAGGTCTTTTGCTCCTTCATGCACTTCTTCACCATGATCAGATAGTCTATAATGAACTTTCACTGCAGCATCACCCTCAGTAGCCTCTCCTCTGATCCTGACCACAAACTCCCAGCCAGTGATGCACATCCCATAGGAAAACTCCATACATGAAGCTGCTGGAGGTAATGCAAGGAGGCCAAACCTCACTTATCTTCTCTGTATATCTTCCTTCAACAGCTTGTATCTGTCTGTCACAGCACTCCAGTCATGTGAGCTGTCCCATTATATGTTATTCACAGAATCATAGAATCAGTAAGGTTAGAAGGGACCTCTGGAGATCATCTAGTCCAACCTCCCTGCTCAGCAGGGTCACCTAGAGCAGGTTAGACAGGGTTGTATCCAAGCGGGCCTTGAAGATCTCCAGAGAAGGAGACTCCACAGCCTCCCTGGGCAACCTGTGCCAGTGCTCCGTCATTCTCACAGGGAAGAAATTCCCCGTCACGTTCAGGCAGAACTTCCTGTGCTTCAATTTCTGCCCATTGCCTCTTGTCCCGTCACACGGGGCAACTGAAAAGAGTTTGTCCCCATCCCCTTGACACCCTCCCTTCAGGTACATATACACATTGATAAGATTCCCCCTCAGTCTTCTCTTCCCYAGGCTAAACAGGCCCAGCTCTCACAGCAGTTCCTCATAGGGCAGGTGCCCCAGCCCCCTGATCATCTTTGTAGCCCTACGCTGGACTCTCTCCAGTAGCTCCAGGTCTCTYTTGTCCTGGGGAGCCCCAGAACTGGACRCACTACTCGAGATGAGGCCTCCCCAGGGCTGGGTAGAGGGGCAGGATCACCTCCCTCGACCTGCTGGCAACAGTCTTCCTAATGCACCCCAGGAGAACGTTGGCCTTCCTGACAAAAGGGCACATTGCTGGCTCATGATCAATTTGTCATCCACCAGCACTCCCAGGTCCTTCTCTGCAGAGCTGCTCTCCAGCATCTCAGCCTCCAGCCTGTACTAGTGCATGGAGTTATTCCTCCCTAGGTGCAGGACTCTGCACTTGCCCTTGTTCAACCTCACGAGGTTCCTCTCTGCCCAGCTCTACAGCCTGTCCAGGTCTTTCTGAATGGCAGTACAGCCCTCAGGTATCTCAGCCACTYCTCACAGCTTGGAATCATCAGCAAACTTGCTGAGGAGGCACTCTGTCTCCTCACCCAGGTCATTGATGAAAAAGTTGAACAAAATTGGACCCAATACAGAGCCGTGGGGGACCCCACTAGCCACAGGCCTCCAGCTAGACTCCCCACCACTGATGACGACCCTCTGAGCTCTGCCTTTCAGCCAGTTCTCAATTTACCTCACTGTCTGCTCGTCTAACTAACACTTCCTGAGATTATCTAGGAGGATGTTATAGGAGACTGTCAAAGGCCTTGCTGAAGTCAAGGTACACAACGTCCACTGCTCTCCCCTCATCTACCCAGCTAGTCATGCCATCATAGAAGGCTATCAGGTTGGTTAAGCAGGATTTCGCCTTGGTGAAGCCATGCTGGCTACTCCTCATCACCTTCTTTTCCTCCATATGTCTGGAGATGACATCCAAGATGAGCTGTTCCATCCCCTTTCTGGGGGTGGAGGTGAAGCTGAGTGGTCTGTAATTTCCTGGGTCCTCCTTCTTGCCCTTCTTGAAGACTGGAGTGACACTGGCTTTCTTCCAGTCCTCAGGCACCTCTCCAGTTCTCCATGACCTTTTAAAGATGATGGAGAGCGGCCTGGCAACAACATCCGCCAGCTCCCTCAGTACCCGTGGGTGCATCCCATTTGGGCCCATGGATTTGTGGATGTCTAGCCTGCCCAGAAGGTCTCTAATCCTTTCCTCCTCAACTGAAGGAAAGTCTTTCCTTCTCCAGACTTTCTCCCTCACATCCAGGCTGCAGGATTCCTGAGGGCTGCCCTTAGCAGTGAAGACTGAAGCAAAGAAGGCATTCAGTAATTCTGCCTTCTCTGTATCCCTTGTCACCAGGGCCTCCACCCCATTCAGCAGTGGGCCCACATTTTCCCTAGTCCTCCTCTTGCTGCTGATGTATTTGAAGAAGCCCTTCTTGTTGTCCTTGACATCCCTTGCCAGACTCAATTCCAAATGGGCCTTAGCCTTCCTCACTGCATCTCTACATACTCTGACAGCATTCCTTTAATTCTCCCAAGTAGTCTGTCCTCTTTTCCACATTCTGTGGACTTTCTTCTTCTGTCGGAATTTGGTCAAGAGCTCCTTGCTCACTCATGCTGGACTCCTGCCCCTTTTGCTGCACTTCTCACTCATAGGAATGCACCGCTCTTGAGCTTGGAGGAAGTGATATTTGAATACTAGCCAGCTCTCCTGGATCCCCCTTCCTTCTAGGGCCTTAACCCATGAGACTCCACCAATTAGGTCTCTGAAGAGCCCAAAGTCCACTCTCCTGAAGTCCAGGGCTGCAATCCTGCTTGTTGCCTTACTTCTTTCCTGATGGATCCTGAACTCCCCCATCTCATGGTCACTTCAGCCAAGGCTACCCCCAACCTTCACATCTCTAACCAGTCTCTCTCTGTTGGTAAGGACTAGGTCCAACAGGACACCCTTCCTCGTAGGYTCCTCCTCCAGTTGTGACAGGAAGTTATCATCAATGCACTGCAGGAGCCTCCTGGACTGTTTGTGCCTGGCTGTGTAGTCCCTCCAGCAGATGTCAGGGTGGTTGAAGTCTCCCATGAGAACCAGGGCCTGTGATTGTGAGGCTACCTCCAGCTGTCTATGGAAGTCCTCATCAACTTTCTCTTCCTGGTCAGGTGGCCTGTAATAGACACCCACAACAGTGTCCCCCATGTTGGCCTGCCCTTTGATCTTTACCCATAAGCTCTCAACTGCCTCCTCCTCCTCCACCCCTAGGCAGAGCTCAGTGCAAACCGTGTAGTGGTTTTGTGACCTCAGTCAGTGTTCAAATTTCTCCTACTTGTTTCCTAGGCTGTGTGCATTTGTGTACATACACTCAAAGTGGTTGTACCTTTGCCCTGTTTCAGTTTTCATGAGGTCTTTCTTGTTCCCATCGTCCTATATCCTTCACTTTTGGTCCCTGTCTTCACTTAACTCTAGGTCATAATCTCTCTCTCTCATCATTTCTAGTTCAAAGTTCTCCTCACCAGGGTGACCTGCCTTTTGGAAAAGATGCTCTTGCCTTATCTTGACAGGTGGATCCCAACTCTCCCTAGCAGTCCTCCATCTGCAAAGTAGTTTCTGTGGTCATGAAACCCAAATGCCTGGCAACAACACCAGAGCACAACCAGGTGTTGAGCTGCACGATCTGCCTACTCCTTTCAAACCAGCCCTCTCCTCTTCGCTGGCAGGGTTGAGGAGAGCACCGCTTATGCTCTCTGCCCTTGATCTTTACCCTCACGTCTTGGTAGTCACTCTTGATATGCTCAAAGTCTTCCCTGGCAATATCGTTGGTGTCCATGTGGATAAGCAACAGAGGGTAATAGTCTGAGTAAGCTCAGTAGTCTAGTAAGCCAAGAGGACAGATGGGGGCTTCTGTCCTTGACAAGTGGGAGTCTACTGCTACTACCACTTGCCATTTCATTGTGTTGCTAATTCATGGTTCAGGCTTGGCCAGCTCTAATGCTTCCCCAGCATGACAAGAAGTCATGAAGCCTCCAGCCTTCCCCGTCTTGGGAATCTCTATTTGCCCCGTAAGCAACCACAGTCTCTGACTGCCTTTCCTTTTCTGCAAGAGGGGGTTCAGGCTCTCCTCTGTGCAGATATCTGTAAAGATTCTCTCAATCCCTTTTCATCTTCCCTGATGCTCCATGGTCTGCTGACTTCCTCCCACAACTCCTCATCCTGGCAACACAGCTCCTCAACCTGCAGGCAGGCATACTGCCTCTGCCTGCCCCAGGGAGGCTCCTGGTACTGCCTGTAGTGCCAGACCTTTAGAACTGCATCCTTCCTCTGGAGCTCCATCTAAGTTAAGACTTCTGCTCTAGTCGGTGCTGGAGGCTGCCCTGTGGCATGTTGTTGCCATTGCTGATGAGTCCCGCACTGTCTTCAACAGATTTCTGCCCTGCCTCTGTGCACCTTTCTGTGCCAATGGCTGCACAAACTGCTGCTCCTGACATCTGTGCTTGGGGACCTACAGTCTGGGCCTGACAGTTACACAGTTTTCAAAAATGCATATATGCAAATCCTTTAAAAGCTGACTGTTTTGTAGTTGCCAACATTAGAATTGTTGGAGAGGAGGAAGATTATTTTAGACAATGCAGATTCTAAGCCTAAAAGTTTGTTTTATCCTGCAGTAAGAAGGCTCTGAATATTTCTCAGGGTGCAAGGAATCATCTAAAAGGATAGAAAACTAAAAGTGCTAAGAAAACTGCATATTTGGCTTCAAATCTGGTTGCTCTCACAAACATACTTTTCCATTAAGATAATCTCGGGAGGTTTGGGCATTATTTCTGTTGTTTGTTTGTTTCTAATTTAGTTATAAATCAAGTGCATAATAAATTCTACAGAACAAGGAAATGTTTTTAGACTATCGATCATATTCGTGTGTTATGCCTACTTCTAGGGACTTTTAAAATATTTGTGTTCTGTGCTAAGTGGCAAGAGAGAGAGTTTTTTCTTTGGATCTCCAGATGTGGAACTGGCCCTGAATAAGTCTGGTCTAGAAAATCTTTTGAATCTGGATAAAATCTACTTAGAACARTAGATTTGTTGCTGAAACTCCACAGTTTGTTACACAAGGTCTTGTCTTTGTGTTTTGTGATACCACACCAACTAAAAAATATGCCACAGAACTTACATAAAGTGTTTTATTATTTTTRTATCTACTAGGTCAGACATATGGACCTTAAACATCATTAATGCCTAGTAACAGAAACAAAGTGTACAAAAAGATGAATATCACACAATTCTTCAACATTCCACCCAGCAGGCCATATGTGATAGGAAATTGATTTTTCTTTTTCTTGAGTAATAACCTTTGAGAAACTACTACTGATATATTCTATATCCACTCTTTATTCTGACACTGGTGTTATAGCCCATCTGCTTTCAGAAATGAAGTGTACAAGAAATCCATTGCCTTTCATACAGGCACAGACATAGTAGTTATGACTATCTGATAGGGATTCTTCAGTAGTCCATAAATACTTTATATTCCTCTCTGCTTATTTTTCTTTATCTTTCTATTATTCTCTAAAAGAGAATAACTACCCATTTTCTATACAAACTTTATTGTAGATCAATGAAAGCAATCATATTGGGTGCTTCAGAGAGCTACTTTATTGCAATAATAAAAATAAATAGGTAAAATATCCGCATGAATCAAAAAGATAGATAGACATTTGCTTAGATAATAAATTCATGTGTTTGCAAGCTTTTCTCCTACAGTCATACCTATAAGTGAAGAGCATCTTTCATAAAATTACCAAAGGTTTTCTGTCATTTGGTAAGAGCTTTTCTTCAGTTAATAGGAATATACTCCTTAAGATGACAGRTGATTATATACAAAAATTTATTTTCTATTGTGTTCCATAATATGTGCTGAATTACCTATTAATCTGCATGTAAATAGTTTCTAAAAATTACAATATGTTTCTATTGACTGGTTAAAGAAATTTTGTTTCCCTGTATCATTGGAACATTTTCTACATCAAATACAAGCTTCTAATGCTTTACAGCTTTCATGCAAGTTCTGTTGTTTTTTTTTCTTCCTTAAGACTCTGTGATTTTAACAGGCTGAACAATTTTGTTTAGCTCAGGAGTACCTAAAGCCCAGGCATCAGCACAAGCTTCTTTTATTATTCCATAGATACTCTTATATGCTTACCTTCAAAGGCAACTAACTAGATCCAAGATAGCAGTATGGTTCACATACTAATTCTTTGTTGATTGAAAGGAGAGTGGAGCTCTTGTAGTGTGGATGGTGGGGCATGCATGGAGTATCGTGTTGAGAAAACTAAGCTGCAACGAGTTAAAGCAGAGAGGGCTCAAAAGCCCTGTTTCTAGCTCCCTGAGAGAGTCCTTTCCACRCTAAGGCAGACATAAGGTCTTTTAATAAGGAAACAGAGCCAGTGCAGGCCTGCTCCATACAAAGAAGCAATGTTCAGTTCTGTTACTAGCTACGTATTGGCAACCTACAGATACAGTGGCTAGCATTATAATTATGTTTTTACAAAAGCCCTCAGATAACACACAGTGTTCACAGTGGGTGTTAGGTTGCATAATAAAAAGCTCATTTCCATACAAACAAAGTAGTGCACAAGAACAATGCCAGATGGGGGAACCCATACAATACCCTGCCCTGCTACAGGGCTGGCAGGCTGCTGGCAGGAGAACAATCATCCACAAAAGGCTTGCATAGCAAACCCAAAGGCACATAGAAGCACAACAGCAGATAGGAGAACCCTAGTAACCCGGTCAGAGAAATGTACCCCTTCTCTGGCCCATCCCAGAGCTGTCACAGGAGAGCAACTGGTCCCATGGACCAGGTGTGGGACTCACTCGGTAAGTCAATGGGAGAAGCTCTTGGAGTCATCTTGCAGACTGAGGAGGGTTATGGCCTGTAGGGGTATGGCAGGGGTATGGGCACATTATGGGATGCAGGTGAAGAGCATTTGGGAATTACACAGGGCTTATCATAGGATGTTTAAGGGAGGCCCAAGAAGTGAGGAAAGGAAAGGACAAAAAATTATTTGGGAAGGAACAAGCATGGGAAAGTAGAGGTATAAGGGGATAAAAGGGACTGTGTAAACAGGCAGGTGGTCAGCATGCTTGTCTGACTGTGCCTGATCAGCACAGCCTGTCCTTTCCTGTGTGCACGTGTGCGTAGGGAAGTCTAAGTGCCATCACCTGGAGTCAGACTGCAGGTAATAGGGCTGGTGTGTCTGAGGTGCCAGCAGCTGGAGTGAGTGAGAGTACACGTGTCAGTGTGTTATCTCTAACAAAAATCATGCCAGACTAGTTAGTGAGTAGGTTAAGTGTCTTGGGAGCCACATGTATGCGTGTATCTCTGAGGGTGAGGCGCCTGAGCTGGCTACTGGAAGGACCAGAAGGTACAATTGCTGGAGACATCATAAGGTCTGGAGGTTGACTGAGAGATGTGCATGTGTGTGTGGTGTCTTGATGTGGAAGACAGCTGGGGAGAGCAAAGACCCATAGTCAGTTACTGGATGGGCTGAGTATCTAAGGTCACTTAGTGGAGGGATCCGTAGTTTGGATGTGCCTTGTTGTGCTGGTCTATATGAGTGTTAGGGAGGGTGAATGAACCCACAGCTGGTGCTTGGTTGCAGGCCTTGAGTGCTCATATGTCCAGGTGCCACCTACTAAGATGTGGGAATGGTTGTGATCGGCAGCATGAAGTCCAGCTGGAGGTCAGTCACTACTGATGTATCCCAGAGATCAATACTGTTCAATGTCTTCATTAATGATCTGGATGATGGGATAGAATGCACCCTCAGCAAGTCTGCAGGTGATACAAAATTTGGAGGAGAGGTTGATAGCCCAAATGGGCATGCTGCCATTCAGAGGAACCTCAACAGGCTGGAGAAATGCTCAGAAAGGAACCCCAGGAGGTTCAACAAAGGGAAGTGCAACATCATACGCATGGAGGAATACCTCCATGAACCAGTAAATGCTGGGGGTCAGCTGGCTGGAAAACAGTTTTTCAGAAAAGGACCTGAGGGTCCTGGTTGACAACAAATTGAGCATGAGCAAGCAACGTTCTCATGGGAAGCAAGGCCAACAGCATCCTGGGCTGCATAGAAAGAGTGTAAGCAGCAGGTCAAAGGAGGTGATCTTTCCCCTTTATTCAGCAATGGAAAGACCACATTTGGAGTACTGTGCCCAGTTTAGAGCTACCCCATACATGCACATACTGAAGTGGGTCCAGCAAAGCGCAATGAAGATGACTGAGAGACTGGAGGATTTGTCATGCGAGGARAGGCTGAGAGAGCTGTAATTGTTTAGCAAGGAGAAGAGAAGGTTCAGGGGGGATCTCATCAATGTGTATAAACACCTGATGGGAGGCTGTAAAGAAGATGGAGCCAGACTCTTTCCAGTGGTGTCCAGTTGACAGGACAAAAGGCAATGGGCACAAATTAAAACATAGGAAATTTCTTCTGACTATATGAAAATAATTTTTCACTCTGAAGGTTGTAGAGCACTGGAACAGGTTGCCCAGAGAGGTTGCAGAGTCACCATCCCTGGAAATATTCAAAACCTGATTGGACAAGGCCCTGAATAACCTGCTCTAGTTGAACCTACTTTGATCAGGGCAGTTGGACTTGACAGTTTCCAGAGGTCCCTTCCAACTTCAGCTATTCTGTGGAAAGCTTGTGATGTTAGATCAAGTGTATACAGTCAATGGCAGAATGGGGGCAAATGTGTGAAAGGACTTCAAGTCAGAGGCAGACTGGGGTTTTCTGGTTTTTTGTTGTTTTTAACTTTTTAAGCATCAGACAGAGTATTTCATAAGGGCCTACATTTTCTACATGAACAAATTTTGCACGTTATTTATCTAACATAGAATCAATTTAATTAACTATGGAGCATAGCTGTATCTAAAGACAGTCTTAATTTCAAAACTGCAAATAAACTTGTTTTTCTTTAATTTAGTTTAAAGTAATTCTCTGTGATTCTGTGATTCTGTAATTTTCCCCACGGATATTAAGGGGACAACACCCTTAGTTCACTGTCATATTATTTGAAAGCAGGTTAGGACATATCTACAGACAGGCACTGCTGTGTTTGATTAGAGATGGTTCTGATAACAGAGTCAACAGTAAGAAGGGCCTGGAAATGATGACTGGGAAACATTTAATAAAGCGCAGTGTGCACAGATTGCAGGTGACAATGGCTGTGTATTATTTATTTCAGAAGACTGAGATAACTTCCCTGATGTTTCACACGAAAAAATGTAATCTCATTTCTCTCTCTTATTAAAAAAAAAATGTTTCCAAAAAATGGAAAACAGTGGTGGAAAGCACAGGCACAGGCATATCTGAGAACAAATAGAATGACTCCAGCAAAAAGCAAGAAAGGTGATACTGTGGATTAAATAAGGACAATAGGGGCATGTGAGAAAATATTAAAATCCAGAAAAAATAGGGGGCAAGTGAGAACAGGCAAATAAAACAAAATTTGACTCATGGGATTCCAGAAAAGCAAAGAAGAGCAGCTTCCAAATGTTAAGCTAAACATTTATATTACTGAACCAGAAAGAGATTTAAAACAAAGTAAACCAAGTATTGTCTTTAAGGTCTATGTTTCTGATATTAAGTAAATTTAAGTACATAATCAAGTCAAGTATATCGTTTCTATTGACTGCAGCAAGACAAGATTTTTTTTTCTTCATCTTAATGAAGATGAGAGTTCAAAAGTTCCTAACACTTTAGTTTTGAAAATGGCCAAAAAATAAATAAACTGGCTTGTGAAGATCTAGAGGAAGTTACTTTCTTTTACCTGTCTTTTCTTTATTTCCACCTCCCAAAACAAAGAGAAAAAATCACCAACCAAACGTCAGTAATCAGCCCAACATAGGCCAAAATCACAGTGCCTTCTAGGTGGGTTCTGATCAGATATATGAACCTCAGGTTGTACTTTTGCATTTGGAGATAGGGTTGCCCAAGCTTCAGGGGCTTACATCAGCTTTAACTGTCTTCATGTTGCACTATCTGTCATGTCAATACAGGATTTTTGTGTGAGTTTGCCTAATGAGCTGTATCTGGCCAAAATATAACACAGCAAATGAGAGGAAACAAGAAAAGGTGGATAACATTCCCACACTGATTCATTGCACAAGCACAAAGAAGATGTGCTGGTTTGGTAAAAGGATCAGATCTGAGGTAAGAAATAATTTAACTGGCATTGTCATCAAAGAAACAGCTGTTTTCACCATCCAGGATGGGAGAACTGCAGGTTAGGATTCTCTCTTCTACAACAGATATTCTGGTTTGTAAAAACAATTAAACTTTTCATGATGCTGCTGTTGGTTCCTGCATAGTTAAATGTTGTGGAGCTATTTTTTTTTCTGTTCTAATGATCAGTGTTCTGCTGACTTATTCAAATAAGAACAACTCTAAGAAAGGAGCAAAAGAAAAATTAATGCTATTTTGTTTTGTCAAGAGAGTGATAATGCAATATGGAACACCTTTAAAAGTACCCATAAAGGGAAAGCAGACATTTCTTCCTGAGCAGAAAAGGTAATAAAAGATGTAAAAGCAGTAACTAAGCAAATCTGGCATAGATACAAAGTCATCTTTAAAAATGAGAGTCGTTAATTACAGGGTAAACTTAAGACAGTGTGATCACTCCTAGATAAATTTTTGTACTAAGCTGGATGAAGACCTCTTAGATTTTTTGGTAAAGACATGGTACAGCTCAAACAGAAGTTCCAAATTTGGGAAGCTTGGTCTAGACTTCACCCCAAGCTGACTGATGTAATTCATAATGCTGAAGAATGCTCATTTACCTGCCTCCTTGTACTGAACATTTTCTATCAATCAGGTTACTTTGGGTAGACTTTAGTTACTCTAGGTAGGATTCATTTGAATAAATGTAGAGGTTTACAATTTATTTATCTACGTCTGAGCTAACCACTTCAGGCTCCTTTTATAATCAATGGAAAGACTGATTCATGTTAGTTTGAAGCAAATATTCATGACAGGTCGTATCTCTAAGCTAGCTGTTTAGAATCCCATTAGGCTCCATCTCAGCTCTCCATGTTTTCTGCAGGGTGCCTAGATAGTCTAAAATATGCTCCTGGGCTCCAATTTGACTCACATTAGACTTGCTGCAACTACTTTGGGGAACTTATCAATGCCTTTGATTTCTGAAAGCAGACTGAGATTACTTGTGTACCTTCCAGGAAGACTGTATGGATGGAAACATTCAAGACTTTGAGGAATTATAATATTTCAGTAATGCTATGTAGACGAGAAAACAAGAGAAGCCATCTCTAGCCTGTAAAATTTACAGAAGCCAAAAAAGATCTCTTAAAAATATAGATAGAAGATTAACTATTGCCTAACAATTAGAAAAAGATCATACGTTGTGCTATTTGTAATGTGCATTGTAATGACTTCTTGTTTTCTAAGGTCTATTTGGAATTAAATCTGACAAGGGATGTCAAGGACAACAAGAAGGGCTTTTTTTCAAATGCACTGGTAGCAAAAGGAAGACTGGGGAGAATGTGGGCTGAATGGGGTGGGTGCTCTTGGAGACAAAGGATACAGAGAAGGCAGAGTTACTGAAGGCCTTCTTTGCTTGTCTTCACTGCTAAGGGCAGCCCTCAGGAATCCCAGAGCCTGGAGACAAGGGAGAAAGTCTGGAGAAAAAAAGACTTTTCCTCGGTCAACGAGGACTGGGTTAGAGAACATTTAGGCAAACCTGACACCCACAAATGAATTGTCCCTGATGGGATCCACTCACAAGTACTGAGGGAGCTGGCAGATGTTGTTGCCAAGCCGCTCTCCATCATCTTTGAAAGGTCATGGAGAACTGGAGAGGTGCCTGAGGACTGGAAGAAAGCCAGTGTCACTCCAGTCTTCAAGAAGGGCAAGAAGGAGGACCCAGGAAATTACAGACCACTCAGCTTCACCTCCACCCCCAGAAAGGGGATGGAACAGCTCATCTTGGATGTCATCTCCAGACATATGGAGGAAAAGAAGGTGATCAGGAGTAGCCAGCATGGMTTCACMAAGSMGAAATCCTGCTTAACCAATCTGATAGCCTTCTATGATGGCATGACTGGCTGGGTAGATGAGGGGAGAGCAGTGGACGTTGTGTACCTTGACTTCAGCAAGGCTTTTGACACTGTCTCCCATAACATCCTCCTAGATAAGCTCAGGAATTGTGGGTTAGACGAGCAGACAGTAAGGTAAATTGAGAACTGGCTGAAAGGCAGAGCTCAGAGGGTCGTCATCAGTGGTGGGGAGTCTAGCTGGAGGCCTGTGGCTAGTGGGGTCCCCCACGGCTCTGTATTGGGTCCAATTTTGTTCAACTTTTTCATCAATGACCTGGGTGAGGRGACAGAGTGCCTCCTCAGCAAGTTTGCTGATGATTCCAAGCTGTGAGGAGTGGCTGAGAYACCTGAGGGCTGTACTGCCATTCAGAAAGACCTGGACAGGCTGTAGAGCTGGGCAGAGAGGAACCTCGTGAGGTTGAACAAGGGCAAGTGCAGAGTCCTGCACCTAGGGAGGAATAACTCCATGCACTAGTACAGGCTGGAGGCTGAGMTGCTGGAGAGCAGCTCTGCAGAGAAGGACCTGGSAGTGCTGGTGGATGACAAATTGATCATGAGCCAGCAATGTGCCCTTGTGGCCAAGAAGATCAATGGTGCATTAGGAAGAGTGTTGTCAGCAGGTCGAGGGAGGTGATCCTGCCCCTCTACCCAGCCCTGGGGAGGCCTCATCTCGAGTAGTGCGTCCAATTCTGGGCTCCCCAGGACAAGAGAGACCTGGAGCTACTGGAGAGAGTCCAGCGTAGGGCTATGAAGATGATCATAGGGCTGGAGCATCTGCCTTWTGAGGAATGGCTGTGAGAACTGGGCCTCTTTAGCCTGGGGAAGAGG
Organism: Rhea americana; assembly: GCF_003343005.1. NCBI lineage: Eukaryota > Metazoa > Chordata > Aves > Rheiformes > Rheidae > Rhea > Rhea americana. The sequence continues at coordinate 612,973 of NW_028186427.1, read as the reverse complement.
GGGGATCTTACCAATGTCTGCCACTACCTTAAGAAAGGGTGTCAAGAGGATGAGGCTGGACTATTTTCAGTGGTACCAAGCAACAGGGTATGAGGCAACAGGCACAAACTGAACCACAGGAAGTTCTGCCTGAATATGAGGAGGAATTTCTTTCCTGTGAGAGTGACAGAGCACTGGACCAGGTTGCCCAGAGAGGTTGTGGAGTCTCCTTCTCTGGAGATACTCAAGGYCCGCCTGGATGCAATCCTGTCTAACGTACTCTAGGAGACACTGCTTGAGCATGGAGGTTGGACTAGATGATCTCCAGAGGTCCTTTCCAACCTCAGCCATTCTGCAATTCTGTTATTCTGTGATTCTGTATTTTCCTTCTTCTGCTGCTGCTTCTCCTCCTCTGATTGTTACTGTCTTTCTTTTTTACTTCTTTGCAAATATGTAGTGCAGGCATAAATAGAGAACAGGTAATCACTGCTTCTTAGACTTCATGTCCCACTTTTCTGATTTCCATTTTATTTGCGTTATTGTTATTATAATATCTGCCACCAACCACTTCCACTTTAGTGTGCTAACCATGACTCACATAGGTGCTTAATAAATTACATCAGTGGGAATCAAATGACTGCATGACGATGAGAAGCAAAATTCATTAGTCATGCAGTTTCCTTTTCTGGAGACTGAATTGTTCAACAGAAAAGTGTTGTGAGTGGCTCATGCATCTGCCAAGTCCAGCAGATGTCAATCTCACTCTCACAGTTTTGGTAAAAGCCATTAATCAATATGCATTATTCACTATGGTAAACCAGGAGCTCAGTTAAACAATCAGCTAAAAGAGAAATAAAAAGGCAAGCACCCTATATATAGTGAGTTTCTTCAAGCAAAGAGAATTACATAATTTTTATCACTTGAAGAAATGTTTAGAAAGTGATCAGAATCCATATATTTCTCTTTCATGCATTATCTTGCAAGACGATGCAGTGGAGGAGAGGTATGCTGGCACAAAAAATGTGCCACTCTATCTGCTAGACACTGATTTTGATCAATGCATGAAATAAGGTGTATCACTGTACTAGATCAACATCTGAAGATGACATATATGTTACACTGCTGTCTATATTGATGAGGATAAGGCAGCATCTTCATTACAAATCTGTGTGATTTCAGGTTTTATAGCATATTACAATAGTTTATCTCAGGCTGAGACTGTATAAGTYCTCTCTAAAGCCTTCCAGGATTTTTTTTTTCTTTGTTTTCACAGAAGTGACCCTGGCAGGTTTACAGAGGAGCACAGCATGTCAAAAATAAAAAGGGTCCATTTTTGCTAACGTCACCAGCTGCAAAGACTCAGTATGAGAGAGTCTTCAGGGCAGAAAGGATTGCAGTCTACCACAGCCATTCTCATAAACTGATCTGTTGTCCAGAAGGTTTTACAGACAGATTTTAGCCTGTGAAGGCCAGAAGTGTTTTTCAAAAGAGTTGCTGGTCAAATGATGACTTCCAATTCCTTGTTGACAAAGTAAAAATAAAACCTAAAATCTGTAGCAACACACAAGTAAGTGCAAAACCTCCCCCACAAAAACCAAAGCACTATTCTTTARCTAGGAAAAAGCACATAAGAGAGTGCGTATGACAATCTGAAAAAATAAAATGATGAATATGTATGACGAATGATGAATGACGAATGACGAATGATGAACACAAAGGCTTTAAAGGAGCAGTACACAGAGCACAGGAAAAAACAGGGAAAGCTGAGGCCCATGAGGAATGTAACACGTACAGGTTTGTCTGCCCTGAAGACTGTGTTATGGTGCTGATTCTCAGCTCTCTCTGAACGGACTGCGAGGCAGTTCTTTGTTCCCACAAGAAGAGTAAAAAATGTGACTCTTCCTATATTACAATGCACTGAGTAAAAGCTCTCTTTAATCTGTCCAATTGCTTGTTACTTTAAAGTAGTTGTATACTCACCTCCTCTTCTCCCAGCACATGTCTGTATCCATACCACACTCAAATTTAAACCTGTTGAATCAGGTGTCAGCAGCAGGTCCCTACAGTAGCTTCAAATGTTCTCTATGCCAATTTATGCAGCTTTTCCTGGTAGCTGAACTAGCTTGTTTACAGCTAACATGGATATGTCAATATTTCTTGACAGTAACAAAGACATACCCAAAGGGACAAAGCTATTTGAATACATTTTTAAGCACATATTTTTTTCCAGATTAATGCAGGAAGCTCTAAAGAGACTGCAACAACTAGGCAGAACAAAAAGATTGGAAATAGTGAATGCTTTTTGTTTTCTGGTACCTTTTGATTCCCATCAGTTTTCACTTTACGTCACTGTTGTCTCTTGTGTACTAATGCACTCTTACATCCGTTTCTGTAGTTCTAGAACAGAACATGCACAGAAAGTACTGTGGCTCAAGATGCTCCTTTAGAAACCAGTCTTATCATGCACTCACACTATTATTTTAAGGATGATGACAGAGCTATTTATCTCCAAAAATGTGTCATGATTCAAGTCCTCATTGTAGGAAATTTCGTGTAACAAAATTCAGTGACTGAATTGCATGCATCTGATTGTATCATTAGGAATATGCAAGAGAAATGCGTAAAATAGAGTACTTCACAAATTAATCTTACCAGCATTATAATAATAACAAAACTATGCATGAGGTGGGAAGTCCCTTAGTAGTGATCAATGTAGTATATTAATATTCTGAGTATTTTATGAAGCCAGTTTTGGCAAATAGGTATGTCATGTCTTTGTAATTCATAGCAACTGATAATATACAAATTTACAACTCCTGTCATTTAGAGCTGAAAAGATAAAGTAAATTTAGCTGTCAGCTAAAGAGTTTTAATGGGAGGTGGAGGTGTTGCTGTGAAAATATGCATGGCTTGCTATTTACAGCCCTTCTAGGAAAAATACACTTTGTCATGGCTAATTGGAACTTGTAACGAATTTTCGATGACCTAAGTAGTCTGCAAAAGAAGCATTGCTGCTGTGAATGAATCAATCTCTGCCTTCAACATATTAGACAAAATGAAAACTTGTTGAATACATGCAGTTAGGAGAGGTCAAATTTGTCCCTGTGTGGCAGAGGAGCTGGGGCCCAGTAAGGCCAATGGTCTCCTGGGGTGCATTAGGAAGACTGTTGCCAGCAGGTCGAGGGAGGTGATCCTGCTGCTCTACTCAGCCCTGGTGAGGCCACACCTGGAGTACTGCGTCCAATTCTGTGCTCCCCAGAATTGCAGAATATTGGACTGAAGTTGGCTAATCACTTAGCACAACTCTCTGAGCATTAGTAGCTAAATTTGCTGAAGCCTTAGCCTGCAAGCTGAGAACTTTCATCTAGTCAAGTAAAAGAAGGCCCCAGAGCTGGTTCAAGCTGGGCAGAGAAGGGAGCTACAGGGAAAGCAGAAGCTGCAGAGATTAGGAAGGAAACGGCCTGCCTGCTGAATGATTCGCAACTATCATGTGAAGGGAGAAGGGGGGAAATTGCAAGGGTACAACTGCTCAGGGTTTTCTTTGTTCAGGGTTCCTCTTCAGAGGCACCCAGCTAAACCTGTAATTACTGCGCACGCACCATTAAAACTTATTTTGCTCTGATTTGGCTTTGAACTCCTGCCTCAGCGGGAACCTAGTGTTGGACCCTGTTATGGTGGCCAGCAAGCCTAATCTTCTATAACATCCAGCACAAGAGAGACAGGGACATACTAGAGCAAGTTTAGTGTAGGGCCATGAAGATAATGASGCAGCTGGAGTGTCTTTCATCTGAGAGATAAGAGACAGTTCAGGGGGTCTTATTAATGTGCATAAGTATCTGATGAGAGGGAGTAAAGAAGAATGGGCTCTTCTCAGTAGTATCCAGTGAAAGGATAAAAGGCAACGGGCACAAACTGAAATACAGCGAATTCCACTGAAATATAAGGAAACCCTTTTATTACTGTGAAGGTGGTCAAACACACAGGAACAGGCTGCCCAAAGCAGTTATGGAGTCTCCATCCTTAGAGGTATTGAAAAATCCAACTGGACAAGGCCCTGAGCAACCTGCTCTAGTGTACCCTGCATTGATTGGGGGAAGTTCGCTTAGAGAGTCTCCAGAGGTCCCTTGCAACCTTGGCGATTCTATGAGTCTATGAGTTGATCAGAAAGTGTAGTCAACATCCACTTTCTAGTGCTTTTAGGCACCTCTCACATAGTGTGGCTGTCCTTGAGGCAGATCTCTTCGCAACAGACCTGGTACAGCTCCCTGTCAGTAGCAGAAGGCAGTAACGACTTCTCAGAGCAGTCTGTGTCATCAAGAGCATGTGCAGGACAGGGGCTCTGGGAGTGCTGGGCATGCTGGAAGGGCATGGGTGGTGAGGCACAGTGTGCTAGTACATGATGATTCATTTCTGCTGGAATGGAGGAGGGATGTGATCAGCTAGAAAGACTGCAGTGTCCTCTGCCTTGTAGACAGAATGCACCCAGGAACTGGTATTCTCTTCCCCAAACACACGATGTCATTTCAWCTCTCTCCCTTCCTCTCTTGCCTATATAAAACATGGGCAAAACATAACCTGTGTTGTGAATAGTCTCAAGCTACTAGTCACGTGTGTGGATTGACACTTGAAGAGAAGAGCAGTTGGGTCTCTGTCAGCACTGAAATTGAARAGAAAAACAGAACTTATGCATGTTTCACCCTTCCCTGAATCAGAATCAATATCAGCTGAAGAGACATTACAAAATTAGAAGCTGAAAACACTGATATATCTTCTTTCACCATTAAGCTTACTTACCAACCCCAGCCACTGCTGATGGACAAATAGTTTTATGGCATTATAAGAGGATTTTGATATTTATATTATATGAATAACAACTTCTGAAATTACGATGGCTTAAACAATCACATGAGATAGCAGACCTTCTTAGTTCAACTCTGGAAGTCTTGCCTCTGTTACAATTCCTTCTGGAATTACCTACAGATCAAGGAGCCAGTTGCTGGCACACATCATGCTTCCTGCTATGGTAAGAGTGACCAATGAGAATCTTGGACAGGAAACAGAAAAAGGGGGGCTGCAAACAGCAGTATTGGCACTGGAGAAAACTGGAACAGGGGCACCAAATGGTGTAAGGATCTGTAGCGAGCACTGCTTTGAAGCGAGCAAGCTTCAAAAGTGGTAAAGTGTGTGATCGCCATCATGTTACAGGTCATAGGGCATCGGTAAAAATTGCTCCTGATGCAGCTGTTTTCAGATTGTAAGGAGAGGTATGTTGTCTTCTGAATCACCTGATATGGGCTTCGGTTACTGCTTGGACACAGGGCAAACATTGGTCTGCTCAGATATGTTCATTCTTTATTTTACAGAATTCGTTTTATTCACTTCAGCCTTCAGATTTATTTTTCCCTATACTAGAGTGCTGTACCTTACGGATTCCATAACAGGCAACTATATGCTATTTACAGGAGGCTAAACGGATTATTGCAGTTAAAAAGTAAGTGCAATACTTAAATTTTCTATTGAGGATGTGAAGATCTCAAAAAAGGCATAACACATTCTGGCAATTAATGAGACTGTTAAAGATCATGTTTTTTGATTAGACAAAAAAATTCAACAGCAACTACAAGCTGCTGTTAACGATCACTTTAGGAAAGGAGAAGAAAGGAATAGAGACTGGAAGTTAGTCTTTTTTGTCCTTCCTCTCCTTGATTCCTGTCAAGTTGTTGTTTAGTACATTTCTTACCATCCTTGAAATGTGCCAACCTTAGGAACATTAAGATCATTTTAATCAGCAGCTCAGTAAATGGCAGGCAATTCTTTAATGTTCCAAGACCATGTGTGAAAAATAAAATCCTAGCTTTTGGGGGGTGAATGAAGATGATGTCTGCAGTCCCTCTCAAGACAACAAATGGGTRAAGAAGAGAAAACAAAATAGTGATTAGTAATAATACCAACTTTTTAAAGTACTTTCTACCATTAGATCCCAGAACCCATCCAAAAATGTTTTCATCATTTCTTGATGTTATTGCTGGTGGAACCACAATGCTTACTTACCCAGACATCACCCAAGAATGCTCATGTTATTCTGAGAAAACATCTGCAGAAGGGAACTCATTAGACCTTCCTGTTTTAAGGAGTTTGTCCTAGTCCTCAAGCAATAGACTAAGCCAGGAACAGTTTTCTGGCCTGGAGACCAGCTGGCATGTGGTGGCTCCCATCTGTGCAGCTAAAGCTTCTTAACCTACTGAACAGAATGGTCATATACAAACTGGTCACATTGCCTGGGGTCTCTGGGCCAAGTTAATATCCCAGCCATGCCCTAGCACACCCTGGAAAAGTGCTAGCAGTTTAAGAGCATGGGTACCATGTACCASTGCTGAGGCCTGTGATCTGGTGTTGCTCAGTTTACTACTGGTAGGGACAGAGCCACAAATGAAGGAGACCATTACATATAGTTATGCTAGCAAAAGTCTTTTGCTGCATCCTTACCTGTAGATAAAACAGAGCCCATGAACATACTCAGACATTGTCCCACAGTCTTCTGTACCTCCAAATAGGTAGCATGGTTGAGGAACAGCAGCTGATCTTCACTATGCACCTGTGGCTGGAGCCTGGAAGCAGTTGACTAGCCCTCCTCCCCAAGGCTTCTCTTTGGAGGTACAGTCAACTCCCTGGATAACACATATGAAACCCTCCATTACGCATACAGGAAAACATAATCCTACCCTACAAGAGTGTTTATTGTCAGGGAAAGCAGACAGTCAAAATCACTTTTATTTTGTGAGGACTTTCATTATATTGAAAAGAAGAAGGCTGAAGCTGAAGGAAGAAAAGGCTGAAGCAGGATAGCAGGAAGGAAGACTGCTTTTCAGAGGCTGTAATCATAGTTTAAGTGGAGCTGTCTAGAGAGATGATTGACAGTATCTTTTGTGAGGACTCCTGAACGTTGAGAGAATTTTGGGGGCACAAATGCAGGTGGGCAGAGCCAGAGGTTCACAGGAACAGTCTGGCAGGTTGGCTTTTCCTCAGGATCCAGAAGCAGGGTGTGATTTTTGCTATAGCTAGTTTCCAGCACAACTCTGCAAGGACAATCAGCAGAGGAAAGTTGTTTACAGAAGTTGTTTACAGCTATTCCTTATTATCTCACCCACAGAAGCCTAGATTCCAGGACATATAAATAAAATGATACTAGATTTGCATCTAGTGAGAAGGCTAACGTGCTCTGAGTATCAGGATATCAGCTTTTTTGGAGAAAATGAAACACAGAGACGGTAACCAAAATACAAAAGGCTAAAGAAGAGAAAATTATGCTAAGTCATCGTGAAAGACAAGCAAATATTATTATAGCAATAAATGTAAGCAATAGAAAGATGGAGTAAAAATTGTTAAAAGGGAAGAAGCAGAAAAAAATAGCAAGATAGAAATGTAGGRAAAAAAAATCCAGTAGACACCATAGCTGAAGGTATAGTAGAAAACTGTATTTCATTAACACTTCTTAAAATATTTCTGGAAACTGGTCCTAGCTTCCTATTCTGCTCTTTCAATACTAGCTCTTCATCAGTGAAGGTATATGAGGGAAAAGAAAGTATGATTAATTTGAAAAGCCATACCCAAGCAGGTGATTCTGATACTACATTTGAAGAATGATACGACTGCAGAGATGTTTCTCTTTTTACAATTGTTTTCATCTCAGGATTTCAAATCACTACAGAATATAGCATCATACCAGCTAGGTGGATGTTTTAGCAGTTTAGTTTTCATTTATTACATAAAAAGCAAAATATTCAGTGTGTCTGAAACACTAAGAAAATAAATTCAAGAAAATAATCATTCCAAGTTGACAAAATGTTGAAGAAAAAAATTGCAGTATGAGCTAACCAGCTTTGATACACACACATTCCAAATTCTTGACTTACTTTCACTCTTTTCAGAAAGCCTGAGATGTTGTTTTCCCAGAAACCAAATGTTTCAGACTGAGTTTGTTGGATCAGGAAAGAATGTTCTTACAGGCTACTGAGATCCACGTACTGTCTATATTGAGGCACAGGGTTAACCAAAGTGTGGATGGCTGTCCCTCATCTGTGCCGTGCCTTGCTATCTACCCATTGCTGTTCCCAGTCTCTTGCTTGTTTCTTAGACAGAGAATTCAGATGTTCCAGCTTCACTTCAGTCATTTCACTCCAGCCATAAAGCAGGATGTGAACCCCTTCCCTTTCCTTTCCATCTTGTGGCTTCGTATGAACAGTCAGGAAAGAGCATGTGGTATATGAAATCCTACCAGCTGTTAGGAAAATGAACTTGCAGGCATCTATAGATTCCCCATGCTTAACTGCAGCACACAGGCAAGTAATCTATAAACATATGCCAGGGAAGGTGAAAGCTGCTCACACACTGATGTACTGGAACAACTCAGTAGCTTCCAGTAGTCAGGTGAAGAGTGTACACTGAAAGCAATCAACAAATTTAGATTTCATTCGCAGTTTAGACATGGTCTAATTTCAGGTTCTAGCGTGTGAATTGTCATAGTTTATCAGTGTCAGAAGTGAGAACAAAGTAATAGATAATTTATATGAAAGATTTATTATGGAGGTAAAATGAAGCTCCAAGAGATTAATAGTTTGTGACACATTCAGGTTATTGTGTTGATAAGGCCCAAACAAATCAATAGTGCTCTGTTTTGGTAAGCACAAATTGAATCTCTGAATTTGTTTAGTAGTGTAGCTATTTCATCCTCCTTTTGTTTATTAAATCTTGTCTTTGGGATAAGCTCCATTTGTTGATAGCTTTTGCTGTAGGAAAAGACCTCAGGATCTTCACGGACAACAAGAAGAATGTGAGTGAGCTGTGCACACCTGTAGTGAAGAGAGCCAATGTGTACTTAAGCTGCATGAGGAAGAGCGTAGCCAGCAGACAGACAGAAGTGTTTTCCCCCTCCATTCAACACTGAGAACTGTGTCCTGTTTTGTGACTCCACTATGAAAGAGACATTGAAATACTTGGGCAAGACCAGTAGAGGATTACCAAGATGATTAGGGGGTGGAAGCACATACCATGCAAGAAGCAGCTGAGCAAACTAATTTGTTCAGCTCAGTAGAGCTTGGAAGAGAAGGGAGGATCTTGTTGCTTTCATCAACTACTTAATAGGAAGGATGGAGCCAGATGCTTCTCAGAGGTACAAAATAATAGCACAAGAGGCAACAAAATGCAACACATGAAATTCTAATTAGTTGCTAGGAAAAAATCTCTTTGCAATGAGGGTTATGAAATTGCTGAGAGACTTCACTGAATTTCAGTTCTCAGAAATATTTAAAACTCAGCTGGGCAACACTGAACAATGTGACCCTGCTTTGAGGGGGAGTTTGGCCCAGATGATCCTCATAAGTTCCCTTAAATCTATAAAATTCTATAATTCTGTGACCCTGACATCTGATGCCTGCAGAAAAGGCATCTCCTCACATGAGACATTAGAGACTATTTCTTAAAGCAGTAGGTTAAATTTTCCAGCAATGTAGTTGTACAAAAGAGAGTGAAGTTGCATAATGTGCCCAAATTTTATGCAAGTAATGGATAAATACTACAAGCAGGTAAATACTGTTCTGATAAAATATGAGAGTGTGATATGGCATGCTTCCATGCTTAAAGACCCTGGATATATTTGCTATTTTTTTTGCTAGTCAAGATTTAACGATATTGGCAAAGCTGTGTTTAAGCTGCTTTTGAAGATTATTTCTGCAGGTAAATTACTGCACTAAGCCTGGATTGTAATATCTCAAAAAAATTCTTTCAGATTCAATAATACTCAAAAACACTTAATCTTCATTTTAGCTCTAAGCTCAGCAACAGCAAGATTATTCTGACTGATTGACTGTTCTTCTATAATCTGTAATGAATGTAATTGGACCAAGACTCATATAACAATGTGAACACATGTCTTTACTTTTAATATGTTGTTCGATATTAGATGCTATTTTATTATCTTTCAAATAGGCCTTATTGTGTGTCTCCTTCCCTTGAACTGTGAAACAATATAGAAGTCCAGGAGCAGTATCCAACAGATAAAACAAATATAGATGGCATGCAGAAGAATCTTGAACCTTCCATCAGAGAGAAAAGCCCTTATCTTACACTTATGAGTAGTGTTTTACACTTGTGAATGATTCTCCTCAACATTTCTGGGACTTTTCTGTCACAAAATCAACAGCATATTATAAGATGGCAAAAAAACAACCAAAAGAATAGAGGTCAACACAGGCCACTGAAAGTGGGTATTTTTCACAAATAATTTTTGTCTTAATGTAAATTCCATTGTCTGATGTAGAAACTTTAGTAAAAGGGATTAGATCAACAGCCATTTTAAAATTTTCATGAGTATTGGAAGCTCATAGCTAAAATATTTCAATAGTACTAGTATCAAGAAGGGGAATATCTTAGTTTTACAATGCACAGGCAGAAGAGATGGGAAAACAAATAGCTTTTGCTTCTGCCTTCTACAGTGATGCATAGATTTACCTAAATCACACAGAATTTGGCACCTAGTCCCCACTAGAACTTCACATTTCTGATTTATATTAGCATAATTCAATTCTTCCACATGACAGGTCCACAGAAATATTCTGTATTAGGTGAACTTAGATCTCTGAATGCAAAGTAGATTCTCCCAAAAGTAATACTCAGCCTGTGCTCAGCTGAACACATGCTATAGTTGTCAATACCACTACCAAGAACAAATGCCTTTTGCATGTCTATAGGAGACTGTATGTTTTTCCAACATGTTTAGTGAATCCTCCTGTCTTGCAAGGAGTTACACATATATCATGAAAGAATGGAATTACTGACACTTAATGAGCTGTTGCTGAATGAATGTAGTAAAGACAGAGGTTTTTTTTTATAGGAACACCTTTGGGTATATCGCTCAGAGAGATAAGAAGCTTGATTTAATCACTGAATAAATTTTCAATACATGCTACTATCTGCTGCACAGCAGAATAAGGTAATCCTTTATTTCTTGTTGTGGCAGCTCAGTGAATCAGAACAGTCAATCTCCCTGCTGTCTTCTGGCATACATATGCCCCCTCTGTAACATTGTCACCATAAATCAACATGAAAGACAATGAGGCAATTCAAAAAANAAAAAAAAAAAAAAAAAAAAAAAAACAGATTGGGAGGGCTAGAGGAAGAACTAAGAGTGTGCAAGGCATCAGAACCACGGAAAACCACTCATCATTAAATATGGAGCAGATAAGAAGCTTAACAAATAATGTTAAAGTGTTACAGACTCAAGAGAATTCATGATTGTTGGGACAAGTAGCTAGATTTGACAAAGAAAGGGCAAAAATGTTCTTGCTTTTCAGGAATCAGACTGGATGAGCTAGGATATTTAATTCTAGGTTTACTATAAAGTGAGTGTAGGAATCAGATCAGCAATAAAAACTATATAAGCATGTTACTGAGAGAAAGAAGAATCACAGCTGAAGGCTGTGATAAATTGATGAAATTCTGTGACATCAGTAGTTAAATATAGACTATGATACAAATGGGAATAAGTAAGTCCAAATAAAAGATTCTCAAGAATTTTGCAATACTTACCTTTAGTTAATCTGAAGATAAATTAAGGAGGTCCCATAACACCAAGCACTAGTTTGATGTTATGGAAACTAAAATCTGAGATTAAAGGAACAGGTCTCCCGGAAATGTGATTCCCAGAAGGAATCTCTGTCCTTGGAGATACGCAGATTTGACCAGACAATGTCCTGAGAACCTGGTATGGCTTTCACACTATGCTTGGAACAGATTGTATACAATGATTTCCAGAGGTTATACGATGATCTCCAGAGGTCCCTTCTAATCTAAATTATTCTATAATCTATTCTGTGATTCTGTGATTTTAAGTTTTCACTTTTCATTTATTTCTCTGTTACTTCAGAAGTTACATATTAATTGTAAAGTCCTAATACATGCAGTTCTGTGAAGTCACTTAGTCAGGACAATCCAGATCATGGAGGGAGGATGATGCAGACATTGTGTTTGTTGCTATAGATGTGCTATTTCCATGAGGATTTTTGCGGGGGGGGGGGAGCTACAAGAGATTTTAATGATCCTGAAGCAAGAGTACTTCTGAGGAGCAAGAGAAGATAAAGAAGCAAGCACAGGCAGAGCAAGAATCTTGTTCTGATGAAAGAATACCACCACATTTAAAACATTCAACCTAAGTTGCTAGGAAATGTATAGAAATGTAAATAATGAAATGCAGATAGTGGCAAGTCTGGACAATGTGCTGTTAACAATAGCTTGTGTGTTTGTTACAGGCAGTGCTAACTTAGAGTTAACCTCCTGCTGTGTAAAAGAAAGAGTGGCCACACTGGTTCAGATAACACACTCCTGTCTTAGCTATCACTTTGTGGCCTTTTGACTAAAGTATCGGCTAGTATCTGTCCCCATCAGTTTAATATATGATACACCCTCAGCTTTAGGACCTTACATCCTCAATTTAAGACCTTACATTAAATGGATTTTGAGGGGTAGGAAATAGACTGGGAGCTTGTTCCATCCACTGCTCACGGTGACCTCACGTCTTCAGGGAGCAGTAGCTGCTGGCAAGGGTGCTCTTCTTCCCTCCAGGTTCTCCATCTTTACTTTTATGACTCTAACTCCCCTTCCTCCTCTTTCATTCTTTATGAAGGAATTTGTTTGTTGGTGGTAGGTGTTCCCTGCCCTGGACTCTTCTTCCTTTGCATTCTCCTCTTTGGGAGGCTAGGGGAAGATGAGCCAATGAGGATAGTGGCAGACAACAGATGCCTAGAGAATACTCTTATAATCTATCACCAAATATGAGTTGTCTATTCAGAAAATCTTTTAAAGATGCTCAAATACCTCTCTGAAGTGCCTATACACAAATGCATGCAGCATGGGGAATAAACARGATGAATTAGAGCTCTRTGTATGGTTGCATGGACATAAAGAAAACATAATGCTTCTAAGTATCCTGCCTCTCCTCTGCTACAGTGTCTGCAGTAACACATTCTTACGAAGCACTATACTATATAAATTGTTTTGTCAGTTTTGTCACTACATGCAGGTTTTCAACTAACCTACTGCATACATTAAGATGTAGGTGAAGAATAAAGTTTTACCAGCACAAAATGCACAGCAATAGAGTCTGATTGCATAAGCTTTCATTTCTAAACCAATTTATAGAAACTTAAAAGCTAGGAACAGACTGTCAAGTGTGCAACAACATCCTGTACTGTGGAAGATCTTTAATACAATTAATTATTAGTAGGTGTAGACATCCAGGCAGGATGTGAAGGTGGAGAATTTAAATTTTTCTCAGTTCTGGAAAAAGAAGTGTGACAWTTTTTTTAAAAAAAAGCCATATGATGTAGAAACATGGTTTTATTCAGAAAACAGCTGAAACACATTACCAGAAGAATGAATAAGGACAGATAAAATAGAAGAAGTGACATTTAGATTGCAGTCCAGAAGCACTTTCTAACAATGAGCTGCAGTAGGCTCCAGGACAGAGAGAATAAGAAACCTATTGGTTGACGTATTTAGTTCTAAATCTTAAAAAATTTGAAGAAGTATACAATTAGAATTGCCCTTTTGTTGGCAGGTATGTAGGATAAGTGATTTAACTCTTAAGATTCAAGAAATAAAATTAATTTTTGGTGTAGTCCATTTAAACATTGGACTCCGATCATAATCCATAATACTCACATCCCTTTTTATACAGGTCTTTGTGCACTGAGCTGCAACTTCAAAAATGACAGGATCAGTTTTTGGAGAAAAAAATGCCTAAGCTTAATAATACTGATAATTTTTTCTCAAAGAGCAAAATAAATATATTGACAATATAATAGTGAATAATAAAAAGGGAATTATAATCCAGCAATTCTGTATTCACCTTTAAATACAGAAAACTGTAAATATGGGAAGAATAACTGATAATAGAATCATGTGTCATATTCTGCAAAGTCACTATATGTTGTTTAAAGCTGAACATCCACAATCATGAGCATCAGTTGGAAATATTTAGATATATCAAGGTTCTTCAAAAAACATTTTTTATTTTCTTTGTCAACAATATTATCTGATTTATTCATTCCCAATAATTTTTGAATGTATGGGGACCCCCTCATATGTTTTTAACAGTTGCAGCAGCGTAGCATCAGATGAAGCTATATCATTCTTTTTCTCTTGAATCAACTTGAATGTTGTTATCTCCTTGTCAGTAGTATAAACTTTTGAACCCTTGACCAACTATCCTAAACTTTAATGGAAGTTGGAAGCATTCAGCATTTCTCTGCATCAAAACATACTGTAATTTTATTATAGTTTTCTCATTGGCTCGCTCATTACATGAACAGATGGAAAATATTACATGCTTTATAGAATTGTTAATAAATCTAAACTATACTATGTATTACCKCAGTCATAACGCACACTATCTAGACCAACCTTTATTCTATGAAAATAAACAAAAATGTATTTTTACCAAACATACTGTATTTCCTTCTTATTTATTTCATATGTTTTGGTATTCTTGGATCCTCAAGTCTCTGCTACCTTAGCAGACTGATTGTATTATTCTGTCCAAAAGATGGACAGAATAATACTGCTAGAAAGATTACAAGAAGACAAGTCAAGTGATTCCCTTTTTAATAGACAGACTACAGAATAAACAAGTAAGGATACAGTTCCTGTAGATATATTTCCTGACAAGATTGTTAATAATGCCAGTTAGGGTATTGCTTTAGCTGCAATAGCATTACTACCCTGTACCACTATTAAATTAACACAAAAAGCAAGGTAAATGAAAACATAATGTAATTAACATCAGCACATTTGAGACCCCTCTCATCCCTGAATTATCCCGATAAGCTGTAGTCCATTGATTATAACCATTAGGCAGAGTCCCACACATTTTTGCTTTGTTCTCTCAGGCCTCTCTCCATTATATCTCATGAATTTTTATTCTAGAATTTTTTTTTGGCTGGTTCAGCTACAGCATTCCTATCTTTCATTTTAGAACAATTTTATATCCCTGAATTG
Organism: Rhea americana; assembly: GCF_003343005.1. Classification (NCBI taxonomy): domain Eukaryota; kingdom Metazoa; phylum Chordata; class Aves; order Rheiformes; family Rheidae; genus Rhea; species Rhea americana. The sequence continues at coordinate 597,946 of NW_028186427.1, read as the reverse complement.
GATTCATGATACAATTTATTGACACACACTTATGCCAGGATGGAAGTGATGCAGAATACATAAAATGGTCATTTCTGTCCAGTAATTGAGACAATAAGCTATTGGCTGTAAGCCAAATGGCTGCAGCATCATGCTCTTTTTTATTTTAATTCCACATATCAACTGATGCTATCAGCATCCGTTTCATATGATGTTTCCCTGGCCCTTATGATTTTGCTTCTTTTGAATCTGAACCTTTTCCAGAGCAACCTGTACCTTTCCATTTATGTAGAAATCTGCATATCATAACAGCTGTTGTTCAATTCATGTGGCTGGTATACTTAATGAAAAAATATTTTTAAGTAGAGATCCTTTTATTCTGGAGTTGGCTGGCTGGAAAAGTCAGAAGGTAGATACTCATTGCAGGAAAGGTTCTAGAGTCATAGGATGTTCTGCCTTAACTTCAGCAAGGCTTTTGACATTGTCTCCCATAACATCCTCATGGGCAAGCTCAGGAAGTGTGGCTTAGACGAGTGGACAGTGAGGTGGATTGAGAACTGGCTGAAAGGCAGAGCTCAGAGGGTTGTCATCAGTGGCATGAAGTCTAGTTGGAGGCCTGTAGCTAGTGGCGTCCTCCACRGCTCAGTATTGGGGCCAGTCTTGTTCAATTTATTTATCAATGACCTGGATGAAAGGACAGATGCCTCCTCAGCAAATTTGGTGACGATACCAAGCTGGGAGGAGTGGCTGAGACACCTGAGGGCTGTGCTGCCATTCAGAGAGACCTGGACAGGCTGGAGAATTGGGCAGAGAGGAACCTCATGAGGTTCAGCAAGGGCAAGTACAGGGTCCTGCACCTAGGAAGGAATAACCCCATGCACCAGTACAAGCTGGGGGCTGAGCTACTGGAAAGCAGCTATGTGGAGAAGGATCTGGGAGTGCTGGTGGACAAGTTAACCATAAGCCAGCAATGTGCTCTTGTAGCCAAGAAGGCCAGTGGTATCCTGGGGTTATCTTCCTAGGAAGAGTGTTGTCAGCAGGTTGACAGACATGATCCTGCCACTCTACTCAGCCCTGGGGAGGCCATATCTGAAGTAGTGTCCAACTCTGGGCTCCCCAGTACAAGAGAGACTTGGAGCTACTAAAAAGAGTCCAGTGTAAGGCTACGAAGATGATCAGAGGCCTGGAGCAGCTCCCCTGTGAGGAAAGGCTGTGAGAGCTGGGCTTGTTCAGCCTGGAGAAAAGAAGACAGAGAGGGGATCATATCAACATCTATAAATTTCTTAAGCAGGAGTGGGGGGTGGGGGGTCAAGGGGATGGGGCTGGACTATTTTCAGTTGTCCTATGCGACAGCACAAGAGGCAATGAGCACAAACTGAAGCACAGGAAGTTCTGCCTGAATATGAGGAGGAATTTCTTCACTGTGAGAGTAACGTAGAACTGGAACAGGTTGCCCAGAAAGGCTGTGGAGTCTCCTTCTCTGGAGGTGTTCAAAACCYACCTGGATGCAACCTGTCTAACATGCTCTAGGTGTCCCTGCTTAAGCAAGGAGGTTGTACTGGATGATTCCCAGAAGTCCCTTCCAACCTTACCCATTCTGTGATTCTGTGATTATTCTCCCTATTCATGACCTAACAATCTGTCTATATTACTCCTATCTTACTCTCTTGCCTAATATTGCTCTGACCAGGATATTCCTGGCTGAGAAGCTGACAGTGAGGCTCCTTGTCAAATATGTTTCAAAAAACCATGTACGCACTATCACCAGAGTTGATATCAGCTTGTACCTGGGGCTACTGACTCTTTTAAAGAACTTGAAAGAACTTTGTAAAAGACATCACTTCTCTTTAAGGCAACCACCTGAATCTTCCACTCAGTGTCATATTTAGCCTTGTCTCCACTAACAATATCTTTTTTATCCTCTCTATCCTCTTGCTCAGATCAGCAGTCAGGTTTCTTGGCACGTAGTTCCTCAGATCTCCCATGAAACTCTCTTAAAAAATGGCCTCACAATTCCCTGTTTCCTATGCACTTTTATGCAAGAGGTTGCAATTCACAGTGAAGTCCACAGTAATAGCAACTCCTGGAAATCCTCTTGAAACTGAATGGATGTAGCAGATTTCTTTATTTCTCCCACACTCTATATATGTCATGATCGCTGTCACGGCATTGCTCTGCAAGAGTAATATTTTGAATTAGGTCTTATGCACTTCTCAGAACCAGATCAGACATTGTTAGTACCTGAAAACATTATTATAACATTTAAGTAGACTACATAGTCTACTGTGTTTCCTGAGGGTGCTGATCACTGTTAGCGTGCCTGTATTTTGTGTAAAGTGTCCAGTTAATACGTAACACAGTAATCCTGTTTTAAGTAAAATAAGTCTTTAGCTCTTACTTAAAATACTTCCCTTCACAGAAAAAGTGATAATTCCTGAAAAGTGACCTTTCCTTTCTTCTGTTTTAAATGCAAAATATAGTTATTGATGTATTACAGGTGGTAAAGTATCCCAAGACAAGGATAATAGATCACATTTTAAAAATGCCCGGATAAATAAGCTACATCAATATACTGTAACAGATTGTTTTGCTCATTAAAAGGTAAAAATAAAAAGGAAACTTGTCAATCTACCAAAAATCTAGCCTTTCAATAAGGATATAATTAGAACATGCTGTCAAAAACAACTTTGAAATTAAATTCACAGCAGCTGGTACTCGATACACTTCATGACAGGTCATCAAAATAAAAATTTACCTCCACATGTATCTTCTTTCAGCTTTGTCATATATTTCAAAATGTCTGGGATTTTTAAAGCAATATTAACTATTTCAGGTTAGAATAAACTACAAAATGTGTCTTTATTTTTAATTGGATTTGCAACAGAAAAATTCCGTTGAGAGGARTAACATTTCTAACATTTACCCCTGGAGTCATAATCCCTTTCCAATCCCTTCCATATGGCCTTGACAAGTCCCTAGGTTTGTTGTAGCTTTTTTAGTAGTAAATTATCTCTTTAATAATATGTAATCTGCTTCCTTCACTATCAATAATATGGAATATTTAGCAATATTTTCTATCAAGCAACATACCACAGACTATGGATACCATTTTACATTTGAATGTGTTTCTGAAAAAACCCTACAAACATACAAATCCAAGTTATTCAGAAAGACAGAGGATCTTGATTAAGGATCACAACTGATAAAGATTTTGGTAGTGTGCAGAACTCCAGTTACCCTACACATCCAGGCAATTCTGCTATGCAGCTCAGTGACTGAAAAGATATGATCTTCCATATCTGCATTCTAAAGGAGCAACAAATGTTTATTACTTTTCCATGTGGCTGGGAAGTCTCATTTGAGATTTTCTGCTACTCCATCAACTGCTGCTAGGAAAAAAACAACACACACATCTCTCCCAAAAGAATAGTATAAAGTGCCTCACATGACTACAGTTAACACATTTCAGACAACCTACAATTTCAAACAAAATTATGTCTCCAGGGTGGGTGTATCTGCATTACAGACTGAACCAGCAGTGCTGATTTCAAAGAACAGAGTGACTTGCTGGAGTGAGCACACATCACTGGACAATCACTTGATATTTGGAAGCTAGAATTAGAGAGGAAAAAAATCCTGCCTCTCATGGGTAGCTGTCATGCACCTATGAGAAGACTGCCAGAAGACCAACTCATTAGCAGGTCTCCATATGCTCCAGTCATCAAGGTTGTTGAATGATTAAAACTTTTCTGCTACCTATTTGATCCATTTTTCCTATTCATAATTCCGTTTTATGTGACTATTTTGTGCTTCATCAGCTTTTTTGGGTCCATTTTCTCATTTTCTAAAAAGCATACCAGTAAAATATGCTACAAGGGTGATTAAGCACAAGAGCAGGCTCCCCAAAGAGGTGTTGGAATTGCCATCCATGGAGATTTTCAGCACTCATATAGATGAGGCTCCGAATAACTGCTCTATCTTCACAGCTAGCCCTACTTGGAGCAAGAGACTGTGCAAGACCTCCAGCGATCCCTTGAAATCTAGTTTTCTACGATTTTGTGAAAATGTAGATAACTATTTCAAAGAATAAGCACAGCCAGGACTCCAAACCAAACATGCTACCATTCATTACTCATAATTGAATTGGCAATATTGTCTTTAGGGCTGTCTTTTTTTTAACATCAAAATCTTGAAAAATTATAATGGTTACTCCTGTCACTGCCTCCCTATTATCTGAAAGACTGAAAAGTAACGGGTAGCATTTACTGACAGATACAGAGCTGTCACAATATATTCCTTCCTCGAGCAAGCAGGGGAATACCGTGGATCCTTGTGGTGCAATCAGCACTGCTGTTGGCCCTCTCCATCATTGCACAGCTCCTTTTGATGGATTAATGCTCATTATGCAGAGGGTCATCACCCCTGCATCTACTGTAAGAGAAGGTGTTCAGCACGTGCTCTGCCAATGCCATGGAGTATATTAAATCAGGATCAAATGCAGAATGCATTATCTGACTGTTCCTTGTTAGTGTGAAAGGCAAGTGAAAAGGATTTATAAATGGGTTCATAATGAAAGGAGTCAAAGAATTATTGTAGACTGGAGAAAACCTGAACTCCTTGACAGTGAATTGGGGTCTCATCATTCTGGCTCTTTTTAAGAGCAAACTAGCAAAACCATAGTACTTTCAGAAATTTGAGGCCAATGAAGCAGTTTTCATTCCTTTTCAAATGCCATATTGTAAAATCACCATCTGAGCTGTATTAATAATACCACTTTCACTAACAAAAGATCCTAAATTAATTATAATTAGGGTTTTAATTAATGAAAATTTATTTTTCAAAACACACTATTCTCAGGAGATAAGAAAGCTTCTTGCTTCCTCCCCTAAGGATTGTTACTTGTTTTCTATCTTTCTTTTTAAAAAGGGTAGTCAGCTTTTATCTACTGTGTTTTAAAAATAAAATTTTACAATATTATATGATACATCTGCTAGCTGGGAGACATTATATATGAAGGTCTTTCATCAATATAGAGATAAAATACATTCTGCAGTGGATAAGTACGATATTTATTTTTTTTCAGCTTCAGTCTATTCCATATGTCTATTCCAGAATAAGCCTTCCTTTTCATTTCACCTATAAGTCCATTTGTAGCTTTTTGTGAAGTGACTTAGAGTTACAGAATTAAGTACAGAGCTGTATTCTTTTGACCTGAAATCTCTGGCCTGTGAGATGAAGTGATATTGTTTCTGCTTGAGGACTGGTTCAGCTAATTGCTGAGTGATGGCTGTGGCACAGCTGGTACACGATTTTGTAAGAAGTGATTCAGAATCAATCATTTGGTTTATAGGGATACAGCAGGTGTTACGGACATATGGAGAAAATACGGGCATATGGAGAAAATAGACTTTTTACCAAGAGGGTCTTTTTTATTAAAATACTAGTAACATACTAAAATATAGTATTATATATATTAAAATGTTTGTATTTAAAATATCCCTTTATTTCCCTTTGTGAATTAGAAAGAACATTCCTTTCAGTATTATAGCTGAAAGGAACAACACAATTTCAGCCTGAAGGATATCCTGGCACTTCCCTTGCGGTTAACATGAGCTTAGAACTTGCATTAACCTAAAAAGGTATAGTAAAACTCCAAAGAAATACTGACTTTTTTCTTCCTTGCCTTCAAGAAGATCAAGCGACCTTTCCCCACATCCATAATATTCTTATGCGTTGGCTGGTGATAATATACAATAAGCTATTTTATATTTACAACATTCAGCAGAGACCACCAATAATTTGCAATTATATTATTAAATACACCATTAGGCAGTTGGGACAGAACTTGTATCCCAGTGCACTATGCAGGATTTCTGTGTTTCCAATCAGGGGAGATGGCTTGTACTTACAGTGCTAGAATTATTTCTGGAGAGTGTAAAAATTTCTACACAAAATTACATTTAGCCCCTTGCTTTTGAGAGCAGACCTAAAATAGGAGATAAAATGTTGCTCCTCTAACATGGATGAAGAGGCCTGATAAGACTCTTAACACAAAACTTTTAAACATGAACCCTAAACAGAGGCTATGATGTCTCTGAATGAAAATAAATAAAGAAAGAAAGAAAGAAAGAAAGAGAGAGAGAGAGAGAGAGAAAGAATATCTTCCTCAATGTGTTAAGTTATCTGTAAGGTTGAAAACTCATCTAGGATGTAGTCTTTGAATTGTTACTTGCTGCAAAATTGTGCAAAACATGTTCTGATTTCCATAAGGTCTCACATGCAGGCAAAGATCCCAGAATGTGGCTTATATTTCTAAAGAAAAATATAAAATTTGGAGGACAAGAGAAAAGAAATATTTCAAAGTTTGGTGAAAAATATATTATTAAGAGCGTCATGAAAACTTTCAATTATTTTCTAAAATGGTTCTTGAATATTTTTGTGAGGTTTTTTGGGGGGTGGAAGGATATTACAAATGGTTTTCTTCACTTACATTAAACTAGATTTTTTTGGTCCATAGAGCTTTAAAGAAAATCTGTGAATGAATTTAATGAATTTTTTGAGGTCAGCTTTTCTCTTGAAGTTAGTTCCTGTCCAATCCAACTGCAAAGCAGCACTAATATATGTTACTATGAGACAGAGATGATCCTATCAGACTCACTTAAAGTTAGAGAAATCCCTTTCAGATCTATTGCAAGTTGACAAGTGCAAATATTAATGATAATTTTTGAATGTATTATCGCATGGTAATACTCCCTCTCATATCAATTACTTGACATTTTTTCTTTTTCCTTGAAAGAATGCCTTGGTTTCTCAAAGGTTTATGTGGAGGAGTGTGACTAACATTCACTTGAGTTTGTAGTTCACTTAGTGCCTGTGTTGTATTTGATTAAAAAAGATGCTAAACATATTGTTTTAATGAAACAAACTATTGTAATAATTCAAAGCCTCAAGATTTGACTTGTGCATGTGACTAATGTGTGTAAAACCAGAAGTCTTTTCTTCCTTGTGTATCAAACTATTCTTTCATAGAATCATAGAATCAGTAAGGTTGGAAGGGACCTCTGGAGATCATCTAGTCCAACCTCCCTGCTCAGCAGGGTCACCTAGAGCATGTTAGACAGGATTGCATCCAGGTGGGCCTTGAAGATCTCCAGAGAAGGAGACTCCACAACCTCTCTGGGCAACCTGGTCCAGGGCTCCATCACTCTCACAGTGAAGAAATTCCCCCTCACATTCAGGAGGAACTTCCTGTGCTTCAATTTCTGCCCATTGCCTCTTGTCCTGTCACACAGGACAACTGAAAAGAGTTTGTCCCCATCCCTTTGACACCCTCCCTTCAKGTACTTATACACATTGATAAGATCTCTTCCCCAGGCTAAAGAGGCCCAGCTCTCACAGCCATTCCTTTTAGGGCAGATGCTCCAGCCCTCTGATCACCTTCATAGCCCTATGCTGGACTCTCTCCAGTAGCTCCAGATCTCTCTTGTACTGGGGAGCCCAGAACTGGACGCACTACTSGAGATGAGGCCTCCCCAGGGCTGAGTAGAGGGGCAGGATCACCTCCCTCGACCTACTGGCAATATTCTTCCCAATGCACCTGAGAAGACCATTGGCTTTCTTGGCCACAAGAGCACATTGCTGGCTCATGATCAATTTGTCATCCACCAGCACTCCCAAGTCCTTCTCTGCAGAGCTGCTCTCCAGAAGGACAGCCCCCAGCTTGTACAGAGGCCTAGGGTTATTTCTCCCTAGGTGCAGGACTCTGCACTTGCCCTTGTTCAACCTCATGAGGTTCCTCTACGCCCAACTCTACAGCCTCTCTGAATGCCAGTACAGCCCTCTGGTGTATCAGCCACTCATCCCAGTTTGGTATCATCAGCAAACTTGCTGAGGAGGCACTCTGTCCGCTCATCCAGGTCATTGATGAATAAGTTGAACAGGATGGGACCCAGTACTGAGCCGTGGGGGACACCACTAGCCACAGGCCTCCAGCTAGACTCCCCACCACTAATGACGACCCTCTGAGCTCTGCCTTTCAGCCAGTTCTCAATCCACGTCACTGCCCGCTCGTCTAACTAACACTTCTTGAGCTTGCCCATGAGGATGTTGTGGGAGACAATGTCAAAAGCCTTGCTGAAGTCAAGGTACACAATGTCCCCTGCTCTCCCCTCATCTACCCAGCCAGTCATGCCATCATAGAAGGCTATCAGATTGGTTAAGCAGGATTTCCCCTTGGTGAAGCCATGCTGGCTACTCCTGATCACCTTCTTTTCCTCCATATGTCTGGAGATGACATCCAGAATGAGCTGTTCCATCCCCTTTCTGGGGGTGGAGGTGAAGCTGAGTGGTCTGTAATTTCCTGGGTCCTTCTTCTTGTTCTTTTTGAAGACTGGAGTGACACTGGCTTTCTTCCAGTCCTCAGGCACCTCTCCAGTTCTCCATGACCTTTCAAAGATGATGGAGAGCGGCTTGGCAACAACATGCACCAGCTCCCTCAGTACCTGTGGGTGCATCCCATCTGGGCCCATGGATTTGTGGATGTCTAGCCTGCCCAGAAGGTCTCTAATCCTTTCCTCCTCAACTGAAGGAAAGTCTTTCCTTCTCCAGACTTTCTCCCTCATGTCCAGGCTCTAAGATTCCTGAGGGCTGCCCTTAGCAGTGAAGACTGAAGCAAAGAAGGCATTCAGTAATTCTGCCTTCTTTGTATCCCTTGTCACCAGGGCCCCCACCCCATTCAGCAGTGGGCCCACATTTTCCCAAGTCCTCCTCTTGCTGCTGATGTGTTTGAAGAAGCCCTTCCTATTGTCCTTGACATCCCTTTATTCCAGTACAAGTCTATCTATACGATCCTATAAAAATATTAAAATCTTATCAGAGCTGAAATCTTAAATCAGAGCAAGAGAAAACGTATTATTAGCTGAAATTTGATCTAGCAGTATCCAGGGAAGGGGCAGTGGAAAGGGGGAACAGAAGAGAAAACTGGTAGTTACATGAATTCAAACAAATTAAGGCCTCATCTCTGTTACTCTTACTAGATGGACCTTGCAATATGCTGGATTTTATTAAGATTACCTAAGTAGTAACACAATACTTTAGATGAGAAATATGGTCCTCATTTTGTTTTATGGACAATTTTATAGATCTTTTGGCTTACTAAAAAGTTAATATTAAAAGCTTTAACATTATTGCTAGATCTTCAAATTTTCAATTCAGAGTTGTGGTTACCTTAATAATATCTCATTTTAAGTTATATGCTCTGTAATTCTTCTTCTACATTTATATTTCTTGTATTTCTTTATTTGGAAGGAAAGTTTATTACTCCTTTTAATCTTATCCATTAAAGTCGAAGTTCTGAATATAAAAGCAAACGAAATTTTACATTTGATAGGATCAAAACACTGTTTGGAGATCAAGTATATTTAAGGATTAAGTATAAAAAATTTATTTGTATGACATTTAACCAAAAAATACCCCAGCCCTGACAAGATGTACACAGTCACTGTTTGGGTTTTGGACTTCTAAGATCTAACAACTATTCAAATCAATGGACAGACTCTTACTGATTTCAGTTAGCGTAATTGGCAAGTTCTCAAAAATCAGTTCTCAATGCAGAGAACTCTCTTACCCTGAAATGCCCAAGAAGGCTTAAGTCATTCCAGATCATCCCAGCAAAGATGGGAGAAGCCTTTTGCAAGTGGGAGGCCCCATGTTTCAGAGACAGCAGCTGGGAGACAAGTTACCCTTCCACTTCTTTTCTAAGGGCACAGGACATGATCTGCTCTTATGTCTCTGTCTATAACTTCCAGTTCATAACTTTCCTCCTAAAGGAGGTTCAATTCATGTGCAGTTGAGGCTTAAATTTGGCTCCTGAGTTACAGAATAGCTTGGAGTGCTGATATGTCAAATAAGATTTGGAGTTTATTTCATATTGATACTTACCAAAACGAAGAAGCTCAGCTACAGCCTGCAAAGCAAACAGAGAACGTAGGTCTAGGGTAGCCACCTGCTGCTTAATAACAGCTCTCTGCAGTTCATTGTTTCTTAGTTCATCTGCTTCCTATTTGTCAACTCTAAACAATGGCATAGCAGAATTAATGTATGCATTTATATATGAATTGATATGTTATTATCAATTGACAATATCAACTCTCAATATTTATCATTACCTTACTATTAATCTATTAACGTATTCATATTGATGTACATTGGTTTGGTGGTAAACATCTTCCTGTGGTTACATATCTTACTATAAGTCCCATATGCATTTCTGTTATTCTACTGACAAAGGCAATATTTATTTATTTAATTTATTGTGAAAAAGTCTTAGGCTTCTTCAAAAATCTATGTTAAAACAGAAGATTAAAGCATCTAACTTCTCATTCATTCCAGATGGGTTTGTAAGTGTAATTCTTACTGAAAAGGTCAGTCTTGCTTCAGACTGCAACGGTCTTGACAGAAAAACTGGGTTTTATGAGCTTTTACAGGACTTTTTAAGGTTAATGTTCTGATTTTGCAAATCACTTCTGCAAATTAGGTATACCAGTCATCAAAGCAGAATTACAAAGTCCCTTCTACATTCTGAGCTTCAGCACTATTTATTTATTTCCAAACAACCCCATCAGCACAGACTGTTTGAAATCTGTAGGGCTGAGCACATCACAGATGGCTTAAATAGGCCTGAAGAAGTGTTATTACATTAATGATGCCTGGCTAAAATGGAACTCCTATTAACTCACTGTTATAACACTGAAAGTTAAACCCTGTTCCCTCTACATTTCTTCCCAAATACAGGGCCTCTGAAAAAAAAACATTTCAAAGTCTGATCAGCCAAAAGAGGGTATTATCTGCCATTACACTTCATCAACTATGCATAGTGAGGACCTATAAGCAAAGTGTTAACTAAAATTCATATATGAGAGGAAGGAGACCTAAGACCACTTTGCAGGTTTATACTTGATCATAGCAAAAATTACAGCTTTTAAATTTAAGTAATTTCAGGATTATTGTTGCATTATCTGGTTTTGCACATAGGTACAAAAAATAGTAGTCTGCTTATACAGTTATAGTGCAAGTGTGTTTAAAGAAGAAAACTAAAAAGTTAATATGTTAACTTTTTCATGGACTTTAAGGAGACGTTTTAKATATGATAAATTCTGTGAAGGTAATGGTTAGAACAGCTACCATATATCTGCTACTGCACAGCAAATAGTTTTGTTCCAAAGATCATAGGAAGAAAGATATGCACTCTGCCTCTCCTGGACCAGAATAGAAAGTCATACCTTGCCGTGGCCAAGTTCTCAACACATTCCCTTCCAGTAGTTTGCAAAAAGGATAGTTATAAATAAATTGTGTTGCCAAAACAAACAACTCTATCCATACTAGCACCATGCTTCATCAGTAACTTAACCATTGCAGACAAGCACCTTGACTTAGATCCTCCTAGGGCTACTGCAGAAGAAGGATTAGTCCATTGTCCCAGGTGTGAAACTCTGCAAGGAAACAACATGACAAGCTTTCCCCAGAACATCTTGCAGGCTGAAGGGGCTGTTGTCTAATGAGGTATAGAACTCACTATGGGATTTAGAGGTCTTGGGGGATCATATAAAACTTATGAGACATTTTCAAGGAGATTGTGATATGAGACATACTATAGGATGTCTAAGAGAAGGACCAGAGGTGGAGAAAGAGAACCATTAGGGTGGATTGTTAAGGAATGAGTGTGGGGAAACACAGGGAGAAAGGAGTAAAATGGGCTAGTCAAATGTAAATAAGTGGTTGGTCAGCGTGTCTGGCCAGCTTCTGGACCTGATCACCACAGTTTGTCCTACCATCTTATTCAACTCTACTCTTGCCTGTTTTCTGAGATGAGGGTGCTCTCCATTCTGTGTGTATGTGTGAGTCTATTGAGATATTCCCCTCCCTGGAGAAGGGATGTCAGTTAAAAAGAGCCCCTAGGTCTGGGTGCTAGCAATTGGAGAGAGACGTTAGAGGTCTAAGTGCCAGCAACTGGAGAAGGGATCACAGGCTGTAGTATCTGAGTTGCCGGCAACTACAACTGGAGAGATCAGGGTGTTCCGTAGGGAATTTAAAGTGCACACGTGTGTGTGTGTTTGTGTGCATAATTCACTAGTGGACTTCAAGATGGACTAGCCAATGAGCAGGATAAGTTTGCCAGCCAGTTACCAGAGAGACCACAGGTCTGGAAGCCAGACACTGGGGTGCATAGGAGTCTGAGAAGTAGCTACTAGGGGGACTATAGGTCTGAGCCACCTACCAGAGAGGCCAGAGGGTCTGAAGAGCTGGCTACTGGAAAGACCATATATGTGGACCAACTACCAGAGACACATTTGATTGTTGTGTGCCTGTGGGCATATGGGTATACATAAGAGGAGGTTTGAGTACCAACAGCTGGAGTGGGGCTGCAAACTTTGGCAGCTCTCGTGTCCAGATGCCAACAAATTGGAAGACCAGGGAATCTGTGACTCTACTGGACAGACTGAATGTCTAGGGCCGGCTTCCAGAGATATTCATAATGTGTGTGTATATATATGTGTGTGTATATTTCATTAGCAGAACTGTGTCCTGATCAGCCAGAACTGAGGAACAGGAGCAGGTTATCCATGCTGTTCATGTCTGTGAGTGCTGTTTGTCTTCACCCTCTGCTGATCTGTGTGGCTGGCTGCATATATATACACATATACTGTAAGTATATGTGCATGTGTCCCCCATACACACAGCCTTTGGAATGGCTGAACCTGGGAAATGGAGCTGCAGTAAGAGTGCACCTGTTGGCAACTCCTAACAATACCACAGTGACTCAACTCCTCCACAAATCCTGGTAAAATTTTCCAAGACCGTGGTAGGAGACCTTAATTTGTATATGACTCTAAGCCATGGTAAATCTGCTGGTCTAAGGGACATCATTTGAAAAATTATCATTCTGCTAGAAACAGAGAACTATTTTCCTCCTCTATTTTACTATCTTCCACTGAATTTGAAAGAGTCATAAGACAGGTAAGAAGTTCTCAGATGAGAAATATTTACTGGGAAACACAAAGGTTGTCCCTCTTCATTTGCAACGTGTTAAGTCACTTAAACTATGAAAACATGAGGACGCTGTGACAAACCCACAGCTTTGTGAAGAACAGTTTGGTGCAATGTGAGTAGCAGTGTGAAGTACCTTTGTAGAAAGACACCTGGAGATCCTCATGGGCAAGCTGAACACAAATCAGCAGTGTGCCTTTGCAGCCAACCACAAACTGGCCTGCACAAGCAAGACTGTAGTCAGCAGGCCAAAGGAAGAGATTCTTCCCCTGTATTTGATACTAGTGAGATTTCATCTTGTGTACAGTGCCAAGTTTGGGGGTCCCCAATACAAAGAAGATACTGACAAACTGGAACAAGTGCAACAGAGAGCACCAAGGCTATTAGGAGACTGGAGCACTTGGCATATGGGAAGTGACGGAGAGAACTGGGTTTGTTCAGCCTTCAGCTAAAAAAACACTAAAGGGAGATCATGGGAAGATGTGGAGAAGATGGTGCTAGAGTCTTCTCAGAGGTGCACGGTGATAGAATGAGAGGATTTTTTTCATCATGAGAATAGTCACGTATTGGAACAGGTTGCCCAGAAAAGCAGAGAAATCTCTGTCCTTGGAGAAACTCAAAACTCAACTGTACAGGGTGCTGAGCAACCTAGGATGTTGAACTAGATGACCCCTATAGTCTCCTACTGTACAATGTTATTATATGATTCTTTGATAGTAATTGTCTAAATATCTGTAATAATATTAAATGACTGCAGCCCTTTTGACCTTTAAAAATATTCTTAAGTTATTTTATGATTTTGAAGAAGTGTTGCTTTTTGTGGAATTTCCTCCATTTTTTAAAGTCAGTTGAATTCCTTTGTTACCAATAATCTTGTCACTATTACTCTCTTTCAGTCTAATCTGTCATTTGTTCCTGTTGCTCTGAGGTCAAGCTTCCTGCAGAAAACTGGGTAGTCTTTCATTGCACAGTTGATTATATTTGTCTCCAATAATCATATGGGCTGTAGTCGCTGTTATACAGTCTGGGATCTTCTTGACCACTCTGAACTCCAAAATAAACCTGCAAAGATGCTCAAACACATAATCTTGAAAAAGCACCCAGAAGATTCACGCACACATATTTTCTCAGGTGAGGCAGGTATGGTTTTCCAAGCTAAATATCTCACCACTGCCTCTTTGAATGATTTCTTGGGTATCAACCACATGGGATGACCATATTTAAATACATATGATCTATATAAATCCTTAATGTGTCTGATTTTACAAAGTTTGTTGCCTGGATTTATATATATATATAGATATAGATATAGACATCTATATTTTTCAAATCAAGAAATCATGCTTTAGTTTTCAGTTTGTTTAACTTCTATAAAGTTTTAATGTATTCCTGCTATTAGCTAAGAAACACATATGAGTACTTGCAAAAAAAACTGAATTTTATTGTTTGACACTCTTTACAGAAGTCTCTTGAGAAATATTTCTTTCACGAAATTGTCCAGTCAGTTTTATAACCCATTTACACACAAAATCCAGGAACAGGTAATTCCACAACTTAGTTAATTGTTGGGTAAAGAATTTGTTTTGAATCTTTCACCAGTTCCTTTTGTTTCATGACACAATCCTCATACTGGAAGAAACAGTGATTGCCTATTTTACTTCTCCAGCCCACTTGCTATTTGTAGACCTTTATCATAATCCCCCTATGTTTTCCAATCTGAAGAGCCCTAATTTGCTTAATCAGTCTTCATGGAAGCAGTCCCATAACATTAACCCTCCTGCCAATCTGTACCCTCACCAGTCCTGTTCCCTCCATTTTAAGATGGAGGAACCAGTATCATGCACGGTATTCATACTCTGCTGTATTCCTTGCTAAGGAGGACTCCAGGAATTTCCCTGAACTTTTCCATGGCAAACACAACTGCAAAAATGAAAAAATAATAAATTAAAAAAGTGAGTTTTGGTTATGACATTACCTTGTTTTTGCTCCACAGAGTCTGGCATACTTCTTGCTCCTGTTACTTTGCAGAAAGATTATTATAATTATTGATGTCTTTTGCAAGTTTTCATCCAATCTTTTTTGCAACTGTCTTATTCTCTTTTTCATTCAATTTCCAGAGCTCATAATCCTTCCTATTTTTCTCTTTTTGAGAATATAGAAAGATTTGGGTTGAAAGGTACCCTGGGAGGTCACCTAGTCCAATCTCCTGCTCCAAGAATTGCTGGTTTCAAAGCTATATCAGGTTGCTCAATGCCTTGTCCAAATAAGTTTTGAAAATCTCCACAGTTGTAGAGTCCACAGCTCCTCTAGACAACCTGTTCTAGTGCTTAGCTATCTTCATGGTGAATAGTTTTATTTTTCTTTTTCTCAACAGGAATCTCCTTTGTTGCAATTCTTTACAAATTTGCCTTTTGTCCTTTTTGTTGCCTTCCTTACACCCTTTTAATTATGCTGTATTCCTTGTGGTCTCTCAAGTCTTCTAGTAAGTGGTATGCATTTTCTGAGCCACCTGTGTGAGCATCTTTAAATATCCATAGCATAGGATTTAGCTTTTTTAGCTGCCTCTTCCTGATTCTTTTTAAAAAGTTTCTCATTTTCTGGTGTCCCTTCTTAAAAATCAACAAACTGAAGGATTTGGATCTGTACTGCTCCTGGAGAGGTACTGTAAGTAAATTACAGTCAATGTTCCTAAGATTTTCTTCAGCATTGTATTTCAACCTCCACCCTGAATGTGAGAAGCAAGACAAGGATAACTTCTCTTCAGTTCTTTGACTGGCTGTTCCACAGGGCAGCAACCAGCCAGTGTGAGATTTACCCAACAGGATCATACAATCATAGAAAAGCTAAGGTTGGAAAGGACTTCAAAAAGTCATCCAATCCCATTCTCCTGCCAAAGCAGGGTCAGCATGAAGATTGTATCAAACCTCACATAAAATTTAGTACTCAAAACACTGCTGAAGATATCATACCTAAGAATCGTAAATATCTAAATCTATCTCCTGAATAATTTTAAATAAAGTGAGGTCCAGACTCACAGAATGTCCCAGGCCTGAMGTATATTGAAAGGAGAGGACTGAAAAAGATGAACACACCAGGCTAACCATGTACAGGTCCGCTTAATAGCAAGGTTGAGAGATACTGGGCCACTTCTATCCCAAAAAACTCCAAGAAAAACAGTGAATGTACTAGTGGCTCAAAGACATGACATTTAAAGAGAGAGCTTTCTCTTTGCTGTTCACAGAAGTGCAACAAGTCTGAAAAAGACACGTTTAAAACTGTCCACTCTTCTTAGCAGAAAGCCTATATATTGAAGTCTGTTCCTTCTTAGACACTTACAGTTTTTTCTAATAATTGGAATGGCTTAGATCAGACAGATTTAAATAATACTTTGCTGTACCCCTGTTACAAAATTGTAAAAGAAGATGGAACTGATCAAAACAAGAGCAGCTGCTCTTCAGTCTGCTGAATTATTCTATGATCTGTTTTCAATCAACAGGATGACACTTTCAGAGCCAAAGCAACGAGGGCTTTCCAGATTGCAGCAATGACACATCACTATCTAACTTTCATCTGATTTATTATCAGGCTCCTTGTCCCTAGGAAGAAGTTATCACCAATGATGGTATGGAGAGAACAGCTGGAGAACACCTGGCAAGGAGTCAGGTGTCTGACAGAGTATGTGATAGCAGCCCCTGAGCGTGCTGTCTACAGCCTTACTGAAACTGGTCAGGGCTGGACCTACATATTCCACTTTTTGTCAAAAATATCTAGCTGTTTTGCAGTCAGTAACTACTCAGGCTTTGCATAGTTGAGAAAAGGAAACAGCTCTAACAGATAAAGGGGCTCTTAGCATACACACAGTGAGGGAGTCCTGCATGGGTGTTCAACCCATTCAYGCAGCAGTCTCTTGTCAGTAATCCCTCCACACAGGTCCCGGGGCTCCACGTGCTGTTTGGAGTGTAAAGCCATCAATAAATCTACTTTTTTTAACCCATTACATGCCTTTAGTGTCTCTCTGGTATCCAACCCTCCTTTTCCCACCTAGAGGTGACAGATGGGCATAACAGTTCTAGAAGAGCTTTCTTCAAAGCCCAGAGCAAGAAGTGTGGGTGATATTCACAACAACAATAGCTTTTTAAATAAAAAGTTCTGTAAAATGGTATGGAACTGAAAATTAACATGAAGGACTAGAGAGGTCACCTGATGGACTATCCTGCAGCCAGCCAATACTGACTTGTCTTAATGCCGCCAGTGCTTTTGCAAAACAAGTATGAAAAACATTTGCTTGGGGCATATTGAAGCTTTGCTGGCAGTTTCTGCTGCCAGTGGAAYGAGAGCTGTCAAGAACCCACAGAATCACTGAGGTTCAGAAGAACTCTGCAGACTGTCTAGTCCAACCGCCCTGCTGATGACTGCTGATTGAAAGGGAGAATTTCTGAATGAAATAAGCTCTGTCAAGCCACAAAATCACATACAGAGCCTTTGACAACATTACAGAGTAGAAACACACTCTTTGCCCAGCGCTAGCACCACTCACCTAACCCACATTTTCCTGAGAAATTCCACTATGGAAAGGCATTCCTCAGCTTGTGCTCCAGGAACAGGCCCACTAGGGGTTTGTTGTCTCAAAGGACTTTCAAGATCTATTAATCACACCTGAACAGTCAGCTGCGTGAACACTGGCCAGTGGCATAGTTTCTGGCCTTTGATCGCCCAGTATTATTTTTAAACTCCTAGCCGTTCCCCAAATARCCCTTTCTTCCCTAGAAGCATTATGAAATTTTTATACAAGAATGTTCAGGTGTAGTATTTCAGGCTAAGCAGCTCTAAGACTCTCATTCCACTGCCTGTGTGTACCACAGTGGTTCTTCCTTTATCACTGCAGCAAGTCTTATTTACGTTTTAAAGACTTATTTTTACCACTTGATGATACTATTTGTAAAGGCAAATACACTGCTTTAGGCATGTCTAGAATTTTTCCGAGAATGATTCATCAAGCTCTATAACTTGTGCTTCAGAAGACCTTTCAAGCCTCTTAATTCCCAGTTAAAAGCCTTTTGAAAGAAATAATAAAGGTTATATTTTGTTTTTATTTTTAACCCTCCCTGCCACACTGAAATTTTCAAAGGAGAAACATTGTGGGGTGGGTAAAGGTGGAAACTGGAAGCATCACACTGGAAGCAATACAGATCTTTGAAACAATTTTTGTTTTATAGTCAGCATCACAATTTACAGTAGATATTTTTAGGTGTTCTTATAGCTCTCTATTAGCAGTCTGGACCAAAACAGAAATAGGATGTTAAGCTTGGCCATAGCTTTCAGACAAATGTCCCAACCTCTAGGCAAAGTTTAAACTGCAGAAGATTGAATCGAGGTGACACACACAGTCATGCATGTTGGACTCATCAGCAACAGAGATCTTGTACACACAAACCAGAAGACATACATTTATGCCAGTGTTTCTTGTTAAACATTATTTTTTCCCTTTATTCTGAAACATTTGTTCATACTGATCAGCACATCATAGAGTAATTGAGGTTGAAAAGGGACTCTGGAGGTATCAAGGTTCAAACAGCCCAGCSTTTTCCTTGTAACCATGTGCCATTCATGGTGGCAATCCGAACTGAAGCAGCAGCATCTTACAACTGCCCTTGAACTGCCCTTTGGACATTGCGATAGTTGATGGAACCAAACGCTGAAGTGGAGAACTGACTAAGCCACTGACTGAATGAGATCATGGATGAGCTGGATGAGAGGGTGAGTGGCCGGGGAGACGGTGAACAGCCGGAAGGTTGCTGCTGGGGGGGGGTTCTGGGAAAGCTAGCTTGAGTAACACCGCTACTGAAAGTTAAACCTTAGCTTCAGTTCRCTGCATAGCAAAAATAGTCCAGTGGTAAACGAATACATTCTCATTAAGCCTGGTTTCCGGGAACTCATATTTGGCTTACTTTAAACAGATGGATACAGATTTGAGAATTAAATGCTAGGACAAACACCCAATATACAAGAAAAGGCCTTAGGTGTGCAAATATTATAAAATCATGCTTTTCCTTCTTTTCTTCTTTCTCAGTCTCCAGATGCTAATACTCTTGGGACACATTAAGTAGATACAGTCTTTAAGAAGATTAGGATAAGGTGTCTTTTTTTTGTAGGCAAGTTTTCTAGCTGCATTATTAAAGCTGACAGCTAAATTTCAGTTGTATGTTTTCTAAAAAATCTGCTTTTACTTTGATTTTCATTGTGTTTATCTTGTTAGTAAATACTATACTTTTCATTTTTGCTTATTCGTGTTTATTTGACCAGACTTCAGAGTCTGGCTTTAGAACTCTTTATTAATGCATTAAAAAATCTTGCCTCTTAATATACAAAGCCCAGTTCTGTTATAAATTCACTGTGCCAAATCAAATTAGCAAAGATTTTTTTTGATGAATTAACTTTGTCATGGCAGAATATACACTACACCTGCTCTTCTGCTTTAATGGCAGACTTTGCCTGGCCCTCCTACAGTTAAAACCTGGATTGTTTTTCTGATCCCTTTTGGCTCACTTTTCCTTCCCTGCATTCAGAAGTCACTACCTCCAGATGTCCAAGATTTTTCTGTCTCAATTTATATGTATGATTGGTCCATCCAGCTTGTTCTTTTATCAGTCTCAGTCCTCTCTTGTTGCGGAACTCTGCAACAGATATTTGGTTTTTGGACATTGCTTCACCTCCAAGGAGCCTTGCAAACATTGATGTTCCAGTCAGGAAAGAAGGGCTGATCACAGGAGATTAGCACGAACAAAACATTTTTTAATAATCCTGCTGGGGAAAGAGCAATAACAACATACGTTTTCTTACTTAAGAACTCTTGTCAAGACTCTTATCATCAGAGTTACATAAATCCCCACTCTGGGAACACTGCTGCTAAGCAATGTTCTTATTTTGTGGGGTCACATATCTGCTCTAGTCCTCTGGTAGCAACCTGTGAAGAAAAAAGCACAGGAGCAGAAAAGAGTTTGCCTTTGATGCATCTCCCACACCACCTGGAAGGAGACAGTGTGACAGTAGGAGGAATACAGACTGTGGATCAGTGCCAGGATAATTTTAAGAAATCAATAACGGGCTTCAGGCAAGTTAGAGACATGAATCACAGATCTGGCATAGCTTGGTGTGCTTGTCCCTAGTATATTAATCTCACCAAATGTATGGTTGTGACACTGCTCCCCCTCTTCAGTACTGAGGGCCTACAACACTTCCTACCTTCAGTTACCATGGTCCTTGGCCAACACCTTGACCATCTGAAGGGGCTTTGAAGGCCTGCCTCTTTTGGGGCCATTCTGGGGATAGCTGCTTTTGGTGCAATGATCATTTCGAAATAAAGACTGATCAGAAAAAGCATACCTCATTTCACTTTGGGAAGGTGACTTGGAAGCTACATTTTTAGTCCTGGAAGTCTCTGATATTTTAAGAAACCACACCAAAATGGTTGTGGTAAAGAATTATATGAATCTATGTTAGTACTTGAATTATTTGTGAGCCCAGGCCAGCAATCATATCCCTGGTTTTCAAGGTGCTCCTGCGACATATAGTGTAGGGCTTGGGGGTAAATTTGGTAGCCTGTTTAGAAAGGCTGTACCAATTTTCCAAAGAGGTTTGGAAATCATTAAGCCACACATTAAAAGCACCTCTCAAGATACTGCAAAAACTGTGTCTGAACATGTTTCCAAGGCTGTCCTGGACAAGTTGGAAACGCCAGTGAATTAGAAGGGCTCAGGGCTTGTTTATATTCAAAGGAAAAGCCTTAAAAGAAAAAGTCACTTCCCAGTGGGAAAGCCTGCCTCAGCCCTTTAAAGGAAACACAGTAAGGGGTGCAAGGCAACAGTCTGAAAGGATAAGAAGAAGACAAGGAGCAGCAAGCCAGGACCAACCCTGCAAAAGATTCAAAAAACTCAGAGACARAGGGCCCATTCTGCCATTAGAAAAGGAAATATATTTTAAAAAATGAATGGCTTTCTTTAACAGCTGCCTAGAATAATGTACCAAATCTCAGCTGGATTTGTTTCACGTGTTCTCAGTGCAGACCAGCATTACAAAAGCCTGTTTATTGCAAAGCCTCCACTTTCTGCTACTGTAACATCTGTACCGGTAGACTTTTTCASAGCTGAGAATGAGGAAGATTACCTAGATCTGGGTAATACTTTGCTGTAGTAATACTTTGCTGTACCTTAGCTTCAAGGCAGTAAAAGCTGAAAGGTCCAACCTTGGTGCTGGAAGGCTGTGGGACTCATGGATTACCCACTGGCCTCTATCTTCAGCCAGCTGAACATTGTGTTGAGAGGGATCAACTGATAAGCCAGAGCAACAGCTGCACCTTGACTGAGTTGCTTCTCGATTACAGCCATGGCACACTGTCCATGCATTTCTCCATGGCAGTGCTCTATGAAGACACAGACAAGCAGCAGGAAGCAGTCATGCTGCATAGTGTTGGTCATCAGGGGTTTAGGCAAGCCCTAATGCTCTGACGGCCCACAGCACTATCAGGCTACTATCAGGCTAGCTATTCAGGCCCAGAGGACTGAACTACTGGGACTCCTCCACAGTGATCTGGTCTTTCAAGACAAGCTTTTTTTGAATGTTGTATATGTATTAAGCTGATGTGCAGCAAAGACAGCTTTTGTTTGATAAGCATGTACCCTGTAATGCGAAAGATTGTAATCTGTAAACAATGTAATCAATGGATGCTAACTAATGGCATGGAATAATAATTGAAAAAAATTCTGCAATTAATCTATAATTTATAAATTAATTTTTAACGCTGTATATTTCCCAGAAAGAGTGAAATAGGGGCAGTGGGTGAGATTTAGGGAGAATCTGCTTATCAACTGACGATTTGGGGATGAAATACAGTAGTGTTTGTCTTTTTACGTCTGGGTGCATATACATCAATTTTTCCTTAGTAATTTTGATTTGAGCAGGTAGAGCATATCTGAAGTGACACTTCGTTAGCTTGTTTGACTTCAACATATTGTTAGCTCATAAAAAAGAAAACTATATCAAATTTCATGCAGTGAAGTATGCAAGAAATTCTTCACATTAGCTTACCCTGCAATATCTCAGACTTTTGTCTTGCAATGGTTAATTTGCTCCAAGCAGTCTTGGATGTAGTAGAACACCAGTTAGGAGATGTTCATTTAAAACTTTTTCTTTTTTTTTTTTTTTTTTTTTAATTTGAAAGACAAACTGAGCTATTAACACAGAAATTATTCCATTATCTTTCAGCAGAAAAAAAAAGGGCTGAGACCTTGAGCCTGCAAGGAAAGATGGTCCTAGGATTTGAACATGTGTTTTGTAACCAGATTATCTTTAACATTTTACATCTTAGATCTGCCAAACGTAAGTGAAGTAATGAATATATGGAGATAGTGTTCTTCCTCGCCTTTTTTGCTTTTCAAAAAGCAGAGCTCTGTACCTATTTACAGAACTTGTTTGGGAGAATTACTTTTTGCCTATAAGTCGATGCGTTAAAGATTGAGCACATCATTGTGACTATGTGTTTTTCTTATACTCTTCACCCCTGAATCTAAAGTGCTTAGGGTACAAAAATGAACTGAAAGAGAAAGACCAATAATTTCTTAATTGCTTCTGAAGTCATAAGACCAGCATAGGAGTCCAGAATGTTGCAGGAGGAATGGAGAAGCTAAGCAGGGAGAGCTTATGACTGACAAGGAACTTCTTTTTTTAGAGGAAAGACATGAAGATAAAATTGACTGAGTAGGGCATAGTAGGAGTCTGAGGTAGAGGAGATGGGATATTTGCCTATTAGCATTGATCATTCCAAGACTGTTGTTTTGTTCCAGAGGCGTTACAAAGATGGTCATATGATGTTCCATCAGCAGCACCTGCATCTATCTACCGTATTTCCAGAGAGTAGAAATGCAGGAAGATTAGGATATTTCTCAAACTGCTGGGGTCCTATCAGGAGTTAGTAAAGCTGTTTGGAATACTTTGGCCAGGAAGTTCCAGTGAGAACATGAAGCTTTGCAGAGGCATTGAAAAATACAAGATTTCTACTTTTTACATACACTTCTGTACAGTAAAAGCTTTCTCGAATCTTACATAAGGAAGAGGTGTCAAGAATATTTTAAGAAAATTTCTTACTTAGTTTAACTGATACCATGCTTATGCTGGTTCATTTCCAGCTATATTTAATATTTAGTACAATAATAATGAAAATTCATCTCTAATAATTGAGGGACCCAGATCTCAATGCCAGATGTCTCTTGTGAGATTGTTCAGCTTATGAGAAGGTGAATAAGGAGTGCTTAGCTTTCAGAAATGTCAGATACTTGCTGCTTTAATTCAAGTCAATGCTCTTGGATAAGTTAAAAAAATGTGAAGCACAGCATCCGAAAGCTGGGGCTTGCATGGACCTAACTTAAATCTTAACTTCAAAACTTAAAATCACATAACTGTGCCTGGGCAGAAGGAAAGACCATAAACCATCTTTATGCTATTGTTTATTTTCCTAGTGGTAAAAAGGGCTCAGCACTTAAAGTAAAATGGGTACTATGAAGTTAATCAAATAAAGCCAAATACTAAAAAAAAAAAAAAAAGCCACCTGTTAGTCTTCCTTTTGATGGCATTTCACATTTTATGGCTTAATTAAAAATGTACTGGGTCAGAGAATGAAAGAAGAAAAAAGTATGTATGTATGACTAGTCCAGTGATTAGTTCAGAGGATGTATAGGCAATTGGCTTCTAGTCCTTACTCCACTGAACTGGGGATTATGAAGTATTTAGGTGGCTATAGTGTGCTGTTGAGAACCTAAGGAGCTCTATCCCAAATCAAGCAAGGAAAGAATTTTAAACTGGGTCTTCCACAACCAAGCTGAGTTCTTCCAACAGCTGAGTATAGAAGGCTGATAGTTACCACCCACGCATATTCTTTTTTTTTTAGGAAGGTGGAGACATAGACCCCTTACTTTGAACGAACTCTCTTGTGCTTGAGTTAACAAGATGCAATGAGATGTAATGATGTAATGATGTATACTGATTCCTTCAGCTGAGCACAGCCTACATGGAAGTGATCCTAAATCTACCAAAAGAAGTATAGATTGAGGAAGCCTTGTGTGTTTTGAAAAATCACTTATTTTATTTGAATGCCTACTATGRCTGTTAGGTATACAAATCTTCCTACTGAATTCCTTTTCCTTTCCAGAAATGCACATTTGGAATCTCTACAGTCTAGTCCTTGTTTCATGAACTCAAGAGGAAGGGATTTCACTAGTGTGAAATCTATGTGTATATTGGGTATTAAGTACCTCTGATAAATTTTCTCCAGGATAGCTTTATTTAAGAATAWTTCACAGCAACAGCACATTCACTCAGTCTCTTATTTCTTTCTGGTGTATTTTATTCAACCAGGAGCTTGGTTTTGTAATCTTTTTAACTAACACTTTAAGCTAAGCCTTCACCATCTGCTCTCCTTTATAATTACAAATGTAAAGGATATCTCATTCTCAGTAGTATCATTAAATTTCAATATATTAAAGAAAGGATTTAAATGCATGCCATTTTATTCATTTTAAGAGCACTCATTTACTGTGTTCCTTTTTAGTGTTTTTGTCTCATTTATGACTGAAAGGACTGAGCAGTGCTAAACTGTGCCAAAATATTTCCTTGACGGAGCTCTTGGGACTTCCTTTAGAATTGCTGATGACTCACACGAGCTTTTGAATCACAGAAGAGGAATACATACAAAGAAATACATACTGCAGCAATATTATTCTGGGCCAATAAAAATTACTTTCAGAAGGATCTCATGGAATTATTCTATATCAAATTCCACAGCGTAAGCTGTTGTAGGAGAAAAAGTATTCATCAAACTCATAGAAATAAAAACAGGAGTCAAAGTACTAAAAAATGCAAAAAAGAATGACAGAAGAAAAAAATTTCCTTAAAGTATTGTGGTACTTAAAATTGTTACTTCCAGGAATGCTCCAGGTGCTTGGGAACCTACCCACTTATGGTTTCTTCTGTCTTCCATTGACCCAGCAGTTTGCAGAGCAATCTAATTGTCCTTTCCATCAGCATGGTCAGCAGAGAATATTTTCAGATAGCTTCCAAATAATGGTTCTAATCGTTCTTAGATACACAGTTTCTCAGAAATGCCTCAATGCCTCCTACAGTACCAAATCACCATGCGCACCTTATCAGACATGCACCAAACAGACAAAGCTGAGGAAACAGTCAATAAACAATTGTGACCATGGGGGAAGAGTTCTCCCAGCAGCACCGATCAAAAAGATTTTGTATAATAAGCAAAGAAATTCTCTCCTGGTACTTACTTCCCACTACATTAAGGAAGAGTTTATCCAAACTGAACTGTCTGAACAGTCTTTGCTGAAGAAGAAGAGTACAGGAAAGAAACAATTCTATCATTAGTTTCTCTTGCTAAAAGAAACCCAGCACAGGACTGGGAAGACTGTCCATTTGAAAGGCGCTTTCCCTGACTTCTACACCCAGAGCCCGCAGAGACTTTTTCTACTTGTTCAAGTTCACAAATAGAGATGGTTTCTTTACAGAAAGGGGATAATTGTTTTTTTTAATAAAATGAGTTATAATGGCAATTCAGTTACTCCTGTTTTGAAAAGTAAATAAGACAGACAATTATATACATTATTCAACAGCTGTTCAATAGAAACTTTAGGATAACAGAGGTTCTAATTTGCCCATAATTAGTCGGGTTTGTTCCCAAATTCAAAAGAAGCAGAAACAACGTATTTTAAATTAATTCAGGTAAAAAATTATTCAAATAATTTCAGCTTCTTTGTTGGTCCAAATTTCTATAACAATTCATCATTTATGATATAATCAATTCTATTAATCAAACTAAAAATGAGTCATATCAAACATCAGTAATAATTTAGCTATGATCTATTACCTTTTTAGTCACAACAGGTAGTTTCTAGGCTGTTAGACATTTCTTTTCCATTTTAGTGTGCTAGGATAAGTAGGGAAATATCTAACACCATTCCATATTTTCTTGCAAGAGTCAAAGTTACGAAGTGAAGACTGCAGCGCTCTGGTTTTCTGCCTTGTAACTTGTGGGCCTCCATCATACAAAACATGTCAAAGTTAAATGAAACTTAACTCTGAAAATCTTCTGTTCAAAGCAGAGCTTTGGATAAGATGAGTTTCGGATGAGTTTCAGAGATCCTTTCCAACTGGCTAGCTTCACCACTGGAAAAAGCCATTCTAGTGCAATGTGATATTCAAAGTTGTGTCAATAAATGCATTAACACCAGCAGGAACATATACACTTGAAATCTTGCTCCTGCCCACCAGCTGTCTGAATATGAACTAGTTCCTATCCAGAAATGTTGTGTTAATGTGGTGCTTTATAGGATCTGCTAAGAGCTCAGGGCTGTCACTCTGCTATGTGGTCTCTTGTTCATCACTTTTCTTTCCCACTAGGTGGTGACATAGATTGAGAAGTTCATCAAATAATATGGCTTGGAAGGGACATTTGCAGGTCAGCTGGTCAAGCCTTTTCCTCACCCTCAGCCTTCCCAAGTAGGGTCAGCTTAGATCAGGTTGCATAAGGCTTTATCCAGCTGAGTTCTGAATATTTCAAAAATGGAAACTTCATACGACCTCTGGGCAACCTGTTCCAGTGTCCTATTTGACAGTTCAGTGACTGTTTGACAGATGAGGCTGGCCAATCTATGTAGTGCCACCACTACTTTGCACAGATGGTGGTCCTTTTGTAGAACTCTAGTTTGTTATGAAATATTTTTGTAGTGCTGCAAATAAATACAAATTTCATAAAAGCAAAGGTCCAGTCTTTCAGCCTGGATGCCATCCTTATTGCTTTGAGCAACAACAGCACTGTCTAAATAATCTGCATGTTTACTCAACATCTCAGCACAGCTATGCTAGCTATGGTAATGCTAACATTTTCATAGCTCCTCTCAGTGAATCTAAACCATGCTGATTTACCAGAGACTATTCTCATCAAGGCTGAAGGACTGTAATGAAAAGATAAGTACACATTTTTATTTTTTGGAGTTAGTACAACTCTATTATCAAAAGGATTGTACTTGAATGGAATAAAAGAAGAGCAAGATCTGAAGTCTTTCTAAAAGCTTCCCAACTGTGAGTCACCAGAAAGAATTTACTGACATCATTTTGTACTTCAGCATTTATATCAGCTCTTAGAGAATGTTACTTTAGAAGTAATTGGACATTTTGCGGTGTGTTTTTAGTAAAACCTCTTGTTTTCCTGAGAGTACAGGAATACTTTAAAGATAATATAGTAATGTTGCTCTTTAATGCTAATGATTGAGCTAATGACTAAATGATTGAGTTGATAGTCTGAAGAATAGTCAGCCTATGGATTGCAGAAGTCCCAGAGAAATGGAACCATGTCTCCAGGAATTTTGATTTACATGTAGTAAAAATCCTAGCCAGGTATAAGCTAYCAGGATTATGCACTTAGGATTCTACTACATTGCATGAGGAGTTTTAAGCACTTTATAAAATAAAACAAAATACAGTATGTTGACCAGGGAGTTGTTTGAAGCTAACAGGAGAATTAACAGCATCTTGTTCCATGAATAACATAGGGCATGTGAGAGGATATGGAAGACTGATGTATTTTTCCAATCTAAATCTAAATTTAGACGCCCTCTCCTGAGAATGGGAATTTCTGAGAATCTAACAACTATGACCAAGGTTCACAATCCTCCTTTTTTTTTTTTTTTTTTTTTTTGAAAATGATTGTGGAAAGTGCTAGCACTGCCCCTGAACACCTCTTTTACAGTAGTTAGAGTGTTAGTTCTAAACAGCATATTCTGGTTTGGAAACAAGCAAGGTAGCAAACAACTGAAGGCCTAGGATTCTGTGGACGGAGAGATTTCCCAGCAGTATGAATTCCTGATTCTGATTTCTCCTACAAGATTCTCTCTTCCTGTGTTTGTTGACCCTAAAACTGTCTAACATAAAACTTTCTTAGAGACCCACAGAGTCAGGAACTATTCTTGTTTGTTCTCCTATTGGCTCTATGCATTTTGCTTTATTTTCCACATAGCTCCAACAGAGCACAGAGGAATACACCTCTTCTCTGCAGCCTTGAAGCCAATCTTACGGGCAAAGTGAGTTTGGAACCTTCAGGACTCCTCCACAAGTGCAAGCTGCATTGTTCATAAGAGAAAGATGGACACTGATACAACTTTCTAAGGGAAAACTAAACATAGCAGGGGACTTAGCTGCTCTTCTTGCTAATTTGTGCATCCCAAAGGTGACATTTTAGCAGACTCAGAATTTCAGCTGTAGTATCTATAGAACTTTAAAGCTTGTCTGGGAGATGTCTAGTAAATTGCAAATTCTTTCAAGCTTAATTAGCTACTGAGCAGATGTTTTCTCATTTCTAATTATGAGAGATAATAATGATACTGGAGATTCATCTATA
The DNA here is from genome assembly GCF_003343005.1 of Rhea americana. Classification (NCBI taxonomy): domain Eukaryota; kingdom Metazoa; phylum Chordata; class Aves; order Rheiformes; family Rheidae; genus Rhea; species Rhea americana. Next base: position 569,469 of record NW_028186427.1, on the reverse strand, counting down.
TGTTGTATCAGACTCTGAGAGCTTTTCCTGTTCTTATTTGTGTAACTGCAGTGCCACTGGAGTTGAAGAAAGTTGCCATTTTCTTATGGCCAAATTCAATTCCAACTGGGAACTTTTTAATTAATTCTAATGGCCAGTAGATCGAACATCAGAGAAAAATAAAAGGCTCTTGAGGTGTCATATTGTCCATGGTGACTTCTGCTGAAAATTATGACTCAGTTGGAGAAGAGGAAGAAAATACATGGCACTGAATGATTCATTACAAATATTCCAGAACTCTGAGAGCAGTTAGGATTAAAGCTTTTAGAAATGTGTTTTCCTGGAGAGAATCCTGTGGTTCAGATCTTCCAGTGTGGGCAGACTCAATTTCACCCAAAACAAAGATGAAGATGGGCAACACCAACTTTAAGGAAGGTTTGTAGTCTTCCAAATTTCTAACTGCCTGTGTGCTAATCTCAAGAATTTTGTTTTTTACATCTATTTTCCCTGAGCTTTTCAAACTGGCARATAAAGACTGCCATTACGTAGATAAATTCTAGTCTGGCTTCCTGGTGCATATGGCAGTTGTGCATTGGCACAATTGATCTGAAGATCTGAAAAGTTCTTGAGAACAGAGAGAAAGTAGTATATGTCTTTTATTAGACTAACTTGTTTAGATGGAAAAAATAAACTTTGAAGAGAAGGAGCACATTTTAAAACTAAGTAAAGAGCAATTGTTCTTCCTTTTGTGCAAACCAAAAGTGAGCATATCTTTATACCTGACTACTTTGCCAAGATTGATGAAGCTTTGGCCTCTGAACCTCACTCAAGCAAAAAAATGGCAGATTTCTTCCAGATGACTACACATTGTACAAATTAAAATATTCAGTAGCTGAAACAAGGGAGTGATTGAACACCTTCATTTAAGTGGAAATCTGAAGCAAAAAATGTTTATCTTGAATCATAAAAAGTGAAAAGGAGATAAAAATCTGAATATAGATAAACATAATATTGCTCAGAGGCATGTAGATTTTACATAACAACTTTTTAGGGTTCTTTCCTTTATATTGCAGTGACAAATGGGGAAAAAAATTGGGCAAAAAGTCTTTATCAGTGATGTCTGAGTTTTTGTACTGAGAGGAACCTGTAGTCATTTATATATCTATAAAGAATATGCTAGCATTTTATACATTAGAGAGGTTGAAACAATGAGCGAAGTCTCCTGAGAGCCAGAATATCAAACAATATGTCTTTTTTTTAAATAATGGCATTCCAAAGGGGTTGCATATGGGAGCGTAATTCAATAGCACAGTGAGTGGAGTGTGAACCTACATTATGCTCTGAAAAGCTGGGTTCAAGGCTTGTGGTCTCCCTGACTCAACAATTAATTGAAAGAAAGGTTGCTTTCTGAATCAGGAACTTAAATCTGACTAAAGCAACGGTCTAATCACAGGGCTGTAAAGTATACACTTGGGAAACTCCATCAGAATGAGGGTGCCTACAAAAAACATTTCTGTTCTGATGAAATTCCCAGCTTGCTGCAAAGCACCTTAGGTGCCATAGGCTTCTTATTGCTAAGGGTCTCCTATCTGCAACACTGTATGCTACTCACAGCTCTGTAACGCTTTACACAAGCTGCCACAGCACTGTTTTCTAGAGCATTGGCAGCAGTACTTTCCCCTTGTTCTTCTCTTGCTATTGTTCTCATGCAGTTATGCCCTTGGCTTTGCACCTGTGAACCCCGATACTGTCGTTTGGGAGGGTCTTCATGGGAAGTGGTTGCCACTAGTGTGAGAATCAACCTTTATTCCCCCCTTTTACTCTGCCTTGGCTATAGATTTGGGGTTACATTAAGAGAACCCAGTAATATACATGCAGAGAGCTTCACAGCAAACCAGCGCGCAGTACTTGGCCCTGACCAAACCACATGCCAGTCGGTGCTAACGCTATCATAACTGGGAACAACCAGCAGGGATTTTGAATGGGTCCTGATGAAAGCTGTTTAATCACTATGGGAAAAGCATTATGGGGGAACCTCCTGCTGGGGACACCCTGCTGCTTCTCTTCACAGCTAGCTGGTGAAGACAGGTTTGCCCTTCTCCCCCTCTCTCTCTCTCTCCTTTTGTTTTTACTTTCCCCCAAAAGTAGCTTTTACTGTTAGAATTGCTGTGGACCCTGCTAATAAATCTTCATGCATGTGAACTTGTCCCAACATCCTTTCAACAACAAACTAATAGAATCATAGTAGCAACTGTTTGTGTTTCCGTGGATGTAGAAATCCTCAACATATCGCTTTCATCCAAGATAAAGGGGTGTTCCACAAAAACAAGGAGAGCTGTTCAGTGTTCATCTTCCCGCACAGTCAAAAACTACGTACCCTCTCTGGTTTCTCTCTTTCACATTGCCAAATATGCTGTACATGATTATATTAACAGTGGTAGCCAGAGCCCCTACAAAACATATTACTGCTCTTGGTTTCCTGTTTTAATCAGGAAACAGGGATCAGCATATTCTTGGTCTGGAAACAGTTTGAAGGCAACTCAGGCATAATCACAGGCAATTTTTTTTTTGTCTGACAGCAAGGAATGGTCTTTCACATGGCAACCAGCCTTTTGTACAATCTGAATTTATTCTCTTATACAGCACCTGTTCTCAAAATTGGGTTGTAGCACTATCGCTGCATTCACGAACCGTGAATGGTTTGTTCAGCATTCACATACAAGGACACAAAGTTTATATGATAATACTTAAAGTTGAAAGTGTTAGCATAATTTCCACTAAAAGAGACATTATCTATTAACATAGTAGCAATGAGCCTGAGAAGTTGTCCCAGAAATAAGTTTTTCTAGTTGCAGACGTGGTTGCCTGCTGGTATGCCAGACACTTTTATGCCCACTCAGTCAACTGTTATTTAGTACTAGCCATAAGCAAAGCTTCTGTATGTCCCAAATGTAGCCTAGGTGCCACCTGCACTTCACAAACAGCAAGGCATGAATAGTTACTGTTTGCAAGCACCTGCCAGCAGAAGGCTTATCAAACAAATACTCTCTCTGCTGAACATCAGCTTAATTTTTACATCCACACCATGCAGCAAACCTTGCCTCGAAAGAACAGATCACTGTGCAGGGGCCCTCACAGTCTCCTGCTCTGGGCTATCAGAGCTAAGCATTGGCTAACCCCAGATCGCCTGCACCATTCAGCACACCTGCTTTCTGCTCTCTGGCTTTGCCTTTGTACAAAACATCTGGAGAGAAGTATAGGGGCAGCATGTCATGGGTGTAATGAGAAGCAACCCAATAGTAGGGATACAGCTGTTACTCTGGCTTATAAACTGGTTTGGTGGTATAATATCTATCCAGCTGATACATAAGCCCATGAGTAACTCACCACAGACCTACAGTATCTCTGACAATGAGCTGGACATTGCTAATGACATATGGCTTAATATTTCAAGCTTCCTTTCAAAAGCCGTAAGGCCTTTCCAAATAGGCTACAAAACATCCTGCCTACATAAGCCACATTGCCAGTTTGTGTCCTGCAATAATTCTTTACCATTGTTTCTTCTGGGGTCACAAATGCTTCACAATCACCTTCCAAAAAGCAAAAGGAGATGCATTTGTTCTGATAAGTCTTAGATTCAATGCTGATCATGTCAGTGCTAGAGCACAGCACAGCATCTCAGGATGCAGTTAGGGCTGGCTGCTCCCTAGAGGACAAGGAGACAAGTGCAACAAGACAACTAGCAGAGCAAAACCCCTACTGGCCACAGCCATGGCTTCTCCTTTCCTCCAAAATCAGGGCTTAAATATGGATCCTAGGCCCACTGTCAGCAGGTGTGAATGGAGATGCCAGGTGAGGCTGGTCAGGGCCTTTAAGGCCTTTTAGTGCACTCAGGGGTTTGACATAGCACACCATCATAGTCTCATTACTGCTGTTTAGCACACAGCACAGTAACAGAACTGTAAAGACTTTGACTAGCTGGTGCTTTGCAAGATTTGTATAGAAGCAGGATGAGTTAAACCTTCCAGTGGTTTCAGCCACAAAGGGAAATTTTTTAGTGGCAACCCCTGGAGAAGCCTCCAAAATATATGCTAGCTCCCTAGCAGTCCAAAGAGAGTAAGGATTTTCATTTGTTTTAGGGTTTGTTTTCTAAATCACAGGATCACCAACCAGACCTGTGGGTAGAGAGTCAATGTTTGAAGTTTTGCTGTGGGGGAGTTAATAAGATTGTTCCATCAACATAGAGAGTAGTGTAAGGACAATTTTCTGATGTATGTTTGCCTCCTGCTAAAAACTGTTTTAAAGTCCCAACTATTTCAGGACCCATTTTGCCTCTTAGGCCAATGGCCCAGGTACATTTGGATAATATGTCTATCACCATTAAGATGTACTTACACCATCACCGTGTTTGGAAAACTATTGTGAGTCTGCTGGCCGTTGAGTATCCACCTCTGCCACAGTTGCTTTGTTTCTTCTGAAAGCCTTTCTTGCCGCCTTGCGTAAGCTGTAAGCATCCTGGTTTGCAAGCCAGGTTGCCTCTTGTACTCTATTCAGATCAACAGTTCACATTTCAGCAGCTTCAAAGAGGAGATTTATACCCTCAAAGCTTCCCACTTTCCCAGGGACAACAGGAGGAGTGGTATAGATATGTGTACTAACACACCGCTACTACACTCAGGTGAGATGAAACACTGGACAATCAATTTGACTAGCAAACACAAAAAAACTTTATGAAAAAGGTATGAGAGAAGCTGGATGCCAGTCAGGTTTCTCAAGCCTTTTTCCTTTTCTCCTTCAACATCGTTGTCACTTTTTTGCCCATTCTTCCATCTTTGCTTGCTGCAGGCCCAGACAAGAATGCAAACAGATCATGGCATGCTTCTGTCTTCTCCCTCCTCAGTCAGTCAGGTGGAGCTTTTTGAAACTTTTTATAAGATTATCAACTTGAGGATGAGGAAACATACAGCACCAGCCTGCACCCCATAATGGTCTTACAGGGAGCTGTAATTTGCCCCACAGTTGTGAGCAAAGGCAGCTCCCTCCACTACTCATCGTTTTGATCTGAAACCTGCCTGGTGCACTGATTAAGATATATATGCATACAAAGGCTTTGATAGAGTATTGGCCAAAGTGGACAAACTATGAAAGACAAAGTGAACAAACTATGTACTTTTATAAGAAAAAGTTGAAATGGGCAGATGTAGTCAGAGAAATGGAACCAAATTGCAAATAATTAATTTAGTTACTCTGCTATAACATTATATTCTCTGACTGCTTACTTTAGGCCCTAATCATCAGTGAGCTTACAGATTTTCTGACAAGTTTTCTGCTCCTGATGTGTTTGAAGTAAGATTTGTTAGAAACTGTGATGCTTTTTGCTTATTGCTTCCCAAATTCCTTTTTTTTTCTGCCATGTGCATTTATTTTTTCATTTTAATTTGCTAGAGTTTACGGTCATATTAATTTTCCTCATTCAGATGCAATTTCAGCTTCTTCAAGGATACCTTCCTGCTGCTAATAACTACCATACCTTGCTGTTCAGCCATGCTAGTTAAATTGTGAGCAACAGCCTGGATACCAGTCAGAACCTCATGACTCTCCAAAGCTGTATCTTCCTTTGTGAACCCCCTAACCAGGTGCTCTATGAAACATCCACCCTCATGGCAAAGAATATAGTCCGTGCCTTTCCCTTAGGCTGACATTTGTGTACTTTATATGGGGACCATTGAAGTCGCACCTTTCTCCTGCATTCTTGGAGTTCTCAGCCTCTCTGGTCGCTCTTCACATACCACAGTCARTGTTGCCATCTTGACCAGACAGTTGCTAATACAAATTAACAGGATTCTCTTCCTGTTTAGGCCTGAACTTCCAGTCCCTGTTATTTATTGACATGGTTGCTTGTTAATCTCATTCAGTTTTATTTTTTTCTTATCACATACAGCTAGTACTACAGTTAACTTTTTCTTCCTTACATGTTGTGCAGCTGGCACTTCAGCAACCCCCAGGTGTTTGCTTTCATCCATWTTCTGCTGCTGAGGTCATCATTAACAACCAGACATTTCAATTCTAGTGTCATTCATTAGATTTTTAGCATCCTTGGAAACAYTCAGGTACCACTGTTTTGAACTTTTTCTGCATTCTATTTAAACTATATGCTCTTTGCTCCATCTCACCTCTATTTCCTTCCGCTATTTGGCTGTTTCCAAATCCTGTYCTCTCTTTTAGTCTAGGCTACAGAATTTCTGTTTCTTCGTCTGGAGTGGGAAAATTATCTGATCATTTGCATTTACCATCTTCTGTCCAATTTTCTGTCTTCATTTTACCCTTCACATGTTTTTCACTTGTTCATATTTCTGCTCATTTTGGCATTGCTGCTTGTAAAAGTCTGATCTTGCACCACAGTTAATCATGGTTTTGGCCTGATCAGAGGAACTACAACACATGTAGGAATCCTGGAAATTTAACCAGTGAAAACAAAGCACATTGAACATGCTGCTCCTAAGACCTTCAAAGGAGAGCAATTAGATCATTGGCCTTGATGTGAAATCCACCAAGATGGCACAACAAAAAGACTTCTCTGTCCAGAATACCATGCAATCTAAAGGGAGTTATTACCTGATGTATGTTTTAAATGCTCTATGGGAATACATGAGACTTTTTGTGGGGTATTTAGGAGAAGGACTAAAGGGAGGGAAARGAAGGGATCAAGGTGGATTGCGAGAGGGGGACAAGTGTGGGGAAAAAAGAGATAAGGGGATAAAAGGAGTTGGATGCATGACAGTTTGTTAGTCAGTATGCTTGTCTGACTGAGCTTTGTGCTTGATCATCACAGTCTACCCTATAACCTTATTATTTTTTTTTTCTGGTTGTCTTTGGTGTGACTGTACTTTCTGTTCTGATATTATGTATGTGAATGCAAGAAAACTTTAACCCCACTTAGCCCACAATTAGGAGGAGAGGTCTGGAACCCAGCAGCTAGAGGAGACTGCGACCTGGGGGCCAACTGCTGCATAGACTCTGTGTCTAAGAACAGCTACTGGAGAGAGACATACCCTGTGTTTGTGTGTATACACAAAATAGCCAGAGGACTGAGCTACATGTACTGCTCATATTTATGTGAGTGCTCTTTATGTTTACATAGACGTTGGTAAAGGCACTGTGATCTGTGTTGATCTGAGCGGCAGTGGGAGCACTTAGGGGCACATCCCAGCCCAAAATCATCATTCCCTGAGCTCATTGCTTTGTGATCCAGCTTCTTGCCATTTTGAGCTCATTTAGATATGATTACACATTCAGATCAAAACCTGTTCTGGCAGGGAATCCAGACACAGGCATATGTGGCACAGATGTTCATCGAGTTGATTTTGCAAGTTTGTATAATTCAGGAATGAGAATTAACAGCTGTCTTCCTTATTTGCTTCCTTTCATTCTCTTTTAAATTTGGGACAAAGTACTACTTACTATTAAAAATCTGTATTGCAAATCTGAAAGCCATAGCTTTTATGAATGTTCGATGTGTGCGTATCTACAAACTACGGAATCCACAAACAATGGAATCACTGACTTCATTTATTGATGACAGGCTTAAGGGACATTCATTACACAGCAACCCATCTAATTTTACAACTTTTCTAGACTTGGGTCTGAGGTTTAGTACAACAGTGATTAGGAAGCAAAAAAGGCAAAGTGATATCTCTGTGATATTGGGCATTCAGAATACAAGACAAAATATATATATATATATATTCTTAAAAAATGAAAATATCTTATTACTGAAAAACAATATATTTTTCACATATATATCACTTATGTGATAACTTTATTTTGTTACATTCACTGCATAGAAACACTGTAGATCAATGGAACACTCTTCATGTGCGTTTTCTCTTACTAGAGAGAATTACTGTATTTGGGCAAGATTTAATTAATTCTGAAACAACTAGTATACTTTGTCACTAAAATCACAGGAATCTGCTAAGCTTTCATTTGGAAAAAGATTAGAAAATTATGACCTCTCCAACTAGTTGTCAACTATGCTGAAATAAAGAGAAAAGGTAGAGTCTGAACAATGAAATATACATTATTCTCTTTATTCACTTCAGTTACTCTAGTTTTACCTCACTGCAACTTCAGCAATTTAAAATGAAATGGAGGAGCAGAATACTGAATCAGGCTCTATAGCTCACCCTTGTAATATGAATGAATAAAAAGTTGGAATTGCAAAATAATCCTTCTAGTTCTTGTCTTTTATTGTGAATTTAAAAAGTTATCTCTACTACCAAAAACTTAATAGGATGTTCAAGTGTTAAGCTTTGAGCTCATGCAACAGATGAACAGAAGCAATGATGTGTTTTGTTGATAGTAAGCCCAGCTGTAGGATATGTTCCCTAGCTGTGTGTGACCATCTCATTCTCCAGATATTGTATCTGTTAATTCCTACCAAATTTCCATGAGAAAGGGATTATTACTGACCTTGCAATACAAGATAGAAGATGACACACAGAAAAGAGAAAATAGTTTGCTCTCTCTTCTTAATCTCTCCATTCGTATCCTTTCACACATCTCTCCATTTCCTGGAGAATGACCTTTGATCAACTTTACTCTTCCCAAAGAAAAATATATGTTTCTTTAAACTGATTGAGTTTTAACATAAATGAGTCTTATACAGGATTTGATATATAGATTTCATGTATGCTAATAAGCATAGGCAATAATTTAAAATGGCCAKTCACTTTTGGCTAATTCCATGCTATATGTTTTGGCAGAAAAGAATCTCAATTTACCGCATTAAAACTCTTTTACTTTGAGTCTATTTTATTGACCTGAAAAATAAGAAAGAACTTGCTTAATACTTTATGTATCATGATGAAAGCTATCTACAGAGAAAATTTCAAAAAAATTGACCTGTGGCTTGGAGGGGGGAAGGGGGAAAGAAGAAGAGGAAGAAGAAGAAGAAGAAGAAGAACTTGGTTGGTTGGTCAGCATGTAAATCTAAACCATAAGCCTTGGTGATCCTTTTGTGAAACCACTATAGCACCTTAGACAATTCCAAAAATTCAGTCTTGTATGTTCTTCTGTTTTAGGAGCTCAAGAAGCTGAGTTTCACTATTCAAGTTTAGAAACCATGCTTTTACTCATTTATAATTTCTAGTTATTTTTAGTAAATAATTCAATTATATATTGGTTAAAAATGCACTTCTGAAGAAAAAAAAAGGCAGAGATATTTTCCATCTGAGAAAAAAAGGCAGAATTTTCAAGCATGAATCCACACTACTGAATCAAAAAAGCATATACCACCTTTTCCTTTCTAGAATAAGGAAATCCAAGCATTAATGAGCAAAACTATGATACCAAGAATATACATATATATATGTGTGTGTGTATATATATATATTGCACACACATATATATCACTAGCACTTAAGCTTTATAAAAGATTATAATTTTGTCTCACAGTGATGTTTTCCTCCTTCTGCCCTAAACTATCTATAACACCAAGCACAGAATCTTATTTAAGAATTTGAACTCCTCTAACATGACAKCTTTCAACATTATATGTCCCTCAGAGACAACTTGGAATATACACCTCGGCTAATCTGTACTGCAGCAGATCTTTTGGATGGGAAGCTGAGTGGAACGACCTTCTTTCCTCTTTCTTTCTCTAAAGACCTTCTGAGTTTGAAGGTTTCCAAAACATAATGGCTGGAGTGAAAAGTGCAGAAATATATTCGGCAGCATTCTAAGCCCACTCAGATCATTCCAGTTACTGATACATTTTATTCCCTCACCTCACTTGCTGAAAAAATTCATCTTTACAAGGTGAAAACTGTTTTTATTTACTGTGTAGAAACAGCTAAAGAGTTTGATACAGTGCTTGTTTGAACAGTATAAACACTATCCAACCTGCACCCAGTTAGGCTGAATCTCAATCTCTGGTACAGATCAGAAAAGCTATGTAAGTACACCCAACATCTATCATTTCTTTCATGCATGTCAAGAAAGAAAAACAATACTCTATTTCATGATACTAACTGTTCTAAGGAAAAGGCCATGCTGAGAACAAACAGCTGAAAATACGTGCATTGTCAATACAGTGAAACATAAGTTCATTAAACAATACTGTAGTGTAGAAAAATCTTTTTCATTTCTTCTACTACTCTTCAAGCTGATCTTTCCTATGGGGCTGCAGAAGCTGTTACTAACTTCTTAGTCCTGAATCTCTTTGCTCCAATCTTGTCTTTATGTATACAACATTAGATATTCATATGAGCAAGTGTTTCTCTATGATAAAAATACCAGCATCATTGACTACGGCAGTCTCTTCAGTCAGAAATCATAAAAGTGTTTAATATTCAGATGAATCATCTTTCTCTTCATGGTATGACTAAGAAGGCTACATTAGAATTATGAGAGTGCCCACAAAATAGGCCAAAAAAAAATTGATCTTAATATATCTTAACATCAGTTGAGGAATTGCTTGACAGAAATCTGATGTTTCATATCCAAGCCATGACTTCTGCTTTTCTCACATAAAGCTTTGCAGAATACTTACTGTGGTAGGTACCTCACTACTTATCTCTCTATTTGATTTGAAAATTTATTCAGGCATTTGTTTCCATTGATGGTATTATAGTAGAAGTCATTATATTACAAAATCTTAAGTTGGCCAAAGAGGCAAGAACACTAGAAGTTTTTGCTAAATACATTTATATTGTGAACAAGTATAGCAACTATAATGAGCCACAAATATTTTGGTTATCTTACGCTGATGATTAATATATCCTCTTGACTCAAATCAAATGAGTTTCTGGTTGGGTGCTGGTCTTTTTTGGTGGGAGAAGCAGAATCTTGATTCATTGTTCTTCTCTCAAGCAGCTGCTTTCTTTTATATTAATTGTGTTTTGTAGCTCAAATGTTGACACCTTTTGCTTCAACACAGATTGCTAATTCATGACAGTCTTATCCTGGTTTCAGATGGAAGCATAATATATTATCGGCATTTCCATATTAGAAGTTAGTTGCATTCTCAGGAATACTACAACTCAGCAAAAAGACTCCACAACTGCAACTATGAGTAAAAATGGTAAAAAATAATAATATGGAAGTTTATAGGGTGAGTGATAAAGAAGTCCACAAGTTCAGATATGACAAGAAACATCAGGCCTGACTAGGCAAAGGAAGGTTTTAGCAATGTTATAGCTATTTTGAGAGTGCTGATATCTGAGGTATCAGTGGTTAGAAATCTTTCCATTTCCAGTTTAAACATATTCAATTAACAACAGTTTGACTTTGTGCTGATATTATCCTCTAATGTAAATAACTCCTCTCCTTCTCTACCCCATAAATGAATTCATAAGAAATCATTATACCTTATCTTGTGACTAAAACAGCAAAATCTTTTAAACTGTCTTCTTAAGAATGCTATTCTAATCTTATGTCAGCCATTCTTTGCATCTATGCCTGTTGAAGTTGTTGGAGGTTTTTTGAATCTAGGCAATGAAAACCATACACCAGATGACATCTTCTTTATGCCTTTACAGCTGTATTGTATCTTCCCTTTCTCTTCTGTGTCTTGCTATTCCAATACCTTATGTAAAATATCAAAGTAACTGCAGAAGCAGAAAACAGTACCCAGAGATTTTATAACCCTGCTGTAAGCAGACCTTCTCTTTCAAAGGCTTGGAAGCCTTTCTAGCTAAATGAAAACGGACCAACACAGAGGACTATGGAAAAATRCACCCACAAAAATGGCTCCATTGTATACTGCAGTAATAGTTGCATAGATACAGCTGTTTTATCATTTTCTGAATAGTATGATACAACCTGAATGCTAAAATGAAGCTGGCCCTGAAAATGAGGTGAAAAAAAACACATATCTTTAAGTTTTGACACAAATAAGCACAAGCTATGTCTGGTGCTTAAAAGCTCTACCCTTTCTTCCAGGGAATCTATCCCTGTATTTACCATACTTAAAAAGTGACAGATGATTACCCTGCAGATCAGGGGGGAGGGAGAGGGAAATCTTTCTCTTTACCCTTCCAGACAAACAAAAGCAATTTCCTTCAGTATCTTCGTTATAACTGAGCTGTGCATTTTATTAATCGTAAATCTCGAGACAAAGGTTTCCCTAGGGCCTGATAGAGATACTGTTCTCAACCAAGAATACTTCAGTGCCGGTGTGACTCTCCGTTCTGCTACAGTGGCTATAACTGCCCATTTAATGACATTTTAAAGGTTTATGCTGTGCCACAGGTAATGAAGTACAGAGTGAGGTTTGTCAGCCAAAGCTCAGAAATATCTACAGCAAAAGCAAACAACTTGAAGTTCACATTGTGTATTGCACTCCACACAAAAAGTCAGTTCAAGTTCCCTAACATTCAAGATCACTTACGCATAGAAAGGTGGATTTACTGTCCTGGTTGAGCTGTGTTTTACAATTTTGGTAAAAGAATTTTGCATAATTTTGCTCAAATGCATTGTTTAACTAATATGGTAATAGCCAATAAATGATAGGACACAGTTCCTTAAAACACAGCAATATGTAAACGATACATTTCCTGATACCTGAGTAGCTCTCAGTATGGATTAGTTACAAATCAAGGAAAAAGAAAATAGAAAGGAATAAAATGGAAGGGAATAAGATCTGAGGGGTGAAGAAAAAGAGAGAAAGGCCAGAGAAAGAGAACAGCTGTCATATCTTAAGGGGTATGAACAGTGTCAACAGTGGAGATATAAGAGGATTTAGCCAGAGGTCTGATCAGAAAAGGGATTCTAGCAGGCACCCACCTGCCACTAACCAACCCACACACACATTTACTTACATCCCCTTGCACCCTCCTCTTACATACAGTGATCTTCTCACTGAATATATCTTCTCCTTGAAAAGACATTGTGGGAGCTAGCACATCACTGCTAATACTGGTCCCTGGGAACAGACAGGAGCCACTAGAGACCCCTTCTCTCAAGAGAAGCAGCTGCTACATGAGCCCTGTGATTAAATGAGCGCAGTGTTTTATAGCTCAAATTGCACAATTAGGGCGTTTTGCAATTCAAATGTAACTGGCAAAGATCTAAGAGCACACCGAAAGAAATTCTGCTTTTAAAGCTCTCTGCACTTAGTAGCAGTAGTTGAAAAAGTGAACTCGACAGCTTGCTGATGAAATGTCTTATACCAGCTATAGCTTACACTAATGTATTTTATTTCTAATAGTGATTTCAGGAATTGTGTCATGGAAAAATAAGAACTAAAAAGACAATTAAAGATAAAAGGTCTCATCATCCACACCAAGCATGAATAAAGCTGCTAAGTTTTCTGATACATCCAATTTTCTACAAATCAGCCTTGGGTATACTCATGCTATGCATACACTCAGCAGGAGGAACAAATTTGCAAAACATGACATATCAGTCAAAAAAAAATCAAAGGTCAACTGGAAGAATTTTGAATGTATTTATAAGTTTCTGATTCATACACCTTGCCTACACAACACCTGACTGTGCTTTAATGTTAATAACAAGATGTATGAGTTCAGCTTTTGGAGGAGAGAAGGACAGTGACATGAGAAAAGGACTTAGTGACTTGAACCAGAGTACCTGCCCTGTAAAATGAAAGAGAAAAAAAAAAGAAATAAAAGGAAAAAGAAAAGGAAAAAGAAAAGGAAAAAGGAAAAGGAAAAGGAAAAAGGAAAAGGAAAAGGAAAAGGAAAAGGAAAAGGAAAAGGAAAAGGAAAAGGAAAAGGAAAAGGAAAAGAAAAAGAAAAAGAAAAAGAAAAAGAAAAGAAAAAGAGGAGCGTTTGCTGAGTAAAGCTCAAACCAGAAAAGAGGATTCAGGCAACTGAAGTCTTATTTGCATTTTGTCATCCCAAAACAATTATAAAAGCTGTCTTTTTGACTATATCTTTAGCTTCCAGGTGCATTTAAGTTACAATAAAGCTTGTCAGCCTTTAGATACTTAAGCTTATTTATACTGCCTCCCCAGTTACATAGTGTGCAGTACTCTATATTTTGGCCAATGAAGGTTAGACCCTTAGGTAAGACAGCCTGTCCCTTAGCTGTCTGTTTGGCTATCTACGAACTAATTCAAATGTTTGAAGAGGTTTGAAAACAGTAAACAAAACAGTTTCCATAGCCCTGAGGTTAATTGTTTATTTAAATAATAGCAAAATTTGTAGTAGAGGCTGTTTATATTGACCTGAAAGGCCTAAAGTAACTTAAGCCAGTGGATTGTCTCTTCATGATTTACTATAGTTCGTAACACAGGCGAGTTTCTTTGAACTTGGTTCCAAATAGAGTGAACTCCTTGATTTTAAAGGCATTGTTACAAGGCTTGCTTCTGGGTAGAGATCTTCAAAAAATAAAAAATTACTGTTAAGGCTGATTATTAAAGAAAGAGGAAATGTATTTGACTATTTACCTCTTTCAAAATTTTCAGCTATCAAACATTAATTTCGTATGCAGGATATTGTTCTTATTAAATATTGCTGAATGCAACCAAGAGAGTTTTTAGGCAGATCCCTACTTGTCACTTTAGAAATTTCCCATAATTACACAGGGGGGAAAGGGTGGACTTTTGGAACAGGGAGCTTATCTGAGCTATGAGATCCATAGCAGGAAAGGCATTTCTGCCTGAAAGGCTTTGAGGGAAACTGTAAACAGCACAGGATTGACTCTAGACCTTTCCAGAAAACTTACCACTGGCCTAAAAGACCATTTGCTAATCCAGAGGCAGAAGAAACTGAGGCAGAGCTCTCCATACAGGTTTATTCTTTTTATATGTTACGAAGTGTTGCTCAAGATCTGCAGATGGAGGCAGCACAGAATCTCCTTGGGCTCTGGAATGATATGGCATGCTTCAAGGTGCTGCACAGGAGACAGCTGTGGTCAACATGGAGCACAGTCAGATCTATTGTATGCAAAAGGGTGCATTCATCAAGACTGATCTGAAAAATATAGCAGAGAGCATCAATGATCATCAGCCATTAGGTTTTTGAAGGCTATTACTGACACAAAAAGAATGATAAGGTTCTGACACACTCTGTCCTTTTAAAAGATATATCAGACCGCCATACTGCTATACTATTCTAGCGTTGGATTCTTCATATTGATCCTTATTTCCACAGATTTCTTCAGGGTGAGCAGAGTAACACAACTTGAATGGTGCACAGGCTCTATCCGCACTCTTAAGAGCCTGATTAGAAGAGGTTCTGAACTATGGCATAGAATCATAATTCATAGCACTGACTTGCTCTCTTTCGTACACCAAACTAATATGTGCAACTGGACATAGCATAAAAGACTTATTCACAAACCTGGAACTAAAAAATTTAATATTGTCACTTTTTTTTCCCAGGAAACACAAGCTGAAAGGGAGTGTGATGCTGGCCTGAGGAACAGCATGCCTTCATCAGAAAATAATTGAGTGGGAGGAGGTAGTAACCTTTATTTAGTACACATATATTTTTTTAAGTTAGTGGCTGCCCTCAATTCATTATATGCAGAAAGAAAAGAAAGACTAGGGAAAATGTGGGCCTGCCCCTGAGTGGAGCTGGGACCAGGTGACTAAGGATACAGAAAAGGCCAAGGTACATAGTGCCTTGTTCACCTTACTTCTTGCTGGTAAGGTTTGCATTCAGAAACACCAGGCCGCTGAGACGAGAGGAAAGTCTGGAGCTCGGATTAGGGATTTAAACAAATTAGACATATACAAATTCATAGGACCATACGAGATGCAGCCACAAGTACTGAGGGAGCTGGCCAGTGTCATTGTGTTGTCACTCTTGATTGTTTTCAAAAGGCCATGGCAATCAGGGGAGGTTTCTGACAACTGTAAGGAAGAAATGTCATTCCTATCTTCAAGAAGGGCAAGAAGGAGGATCTGAGGAACGACAGGCCAGTCAGCCTCGCTTTAACCCTTGAGTAAGTAATGGAACAAGAATCCTGGAAACCGTTTCCAAACATATTAAGGACAAGAAGGTGATAGGACATAGATTTACAGAGGGGGACATCATGCCTGACCAACCTGATGGGCTTTTAAGATAAAATAAGTAGCTTAGTGAACACAGAAGAGTCATTTATCTTGACTTTGGCAAAGCTTTTGACACTATCTCCCATAGCATCGCTATTGACAATGAGGGACAGTGAGATGGACTGAAAACTGGCTGAACTTTTGGCTCAAAGGGTTGTAATCAGTGGCACAAAGTTCACCTGGAGGCCAGTCACTACTGAGGTACCCAGGGTTGATAGCAGGGCCAATGCTATTTAATATTTTCATTAATTACCTAGATGATGGGACAGAGTGCACCCTCAGGAGTCTGCAGATAATACAAATCTGGAAGGAGTKACTGATACACCAGATAGCTGTGCTGCCATTCAGAGGGATCTCAACAGGCTGGCAAAATGGGCAAACATGAATCTCATGATGTTCAACTAAGGGAAATGCAAAGTCATGCACCTGGAAAGCAAAGTAGCTTTGCAGAAAAGAACAGAGGGTCCTAGTGGACAACAAGCCAGTGATGTGCCCTTGCAGCAAAGGTGGCCAACAGCATCCTAGGCTACATTAGGAAGAAAGTTGCCAGCAGATCATGGGAGGTGATCCTCCCCCTCTATTCAGCACAGGTGAAGCCACATCTGGTGTACTATGTCCATTTCTGGCTTCATAGTACAAGAAAAACATGGAAATGCTGGAGCAAGTTTAGCAAAGGGCCACAAAGATGATTAAAGGATTGAAGCTTCCATCATACAAGGAGAGGCTAACAGAGCTGAGATTGTTTAGCCTCAAGAGGAGAAGGCTCAGCAAGAATTTTATCAATGTGTATAAATATCTGATGGGAGGAGTCAGAAGACAGAGCCATACTTTTCTCCATGGTGCCCAGTGACATGACAAGAGGCAGTGGGTACAAATTTAAATACAAGAAATTGCATTTAAGCATAAGAAAGAAGCTTTTTTACTGTGAGGGTCATCAAACACTGGACAAGATTGCACAGAGAGGTTGTATTGTCTCCATCCTTGAAGATAATTAAAACCCAACCGGACACAGACCTGAGCAACTTGCGCTGGTTGATTCTACTCTGAACCACAGGGACTAAGCAATCTCCAGAGGTCCCTTCCAACCCTGGTGATTCTGTGATATGCAAACTTGGCTTTTGCTGTTACTATGTGTGTTCTAAGTTCCTTATTTGGTTCACAGTAGTCTTCACTTGATGGCAAGAAAGTCCCTTCTGGCTTGTTTCTCCTATGCTTGTACAGGCAGTAATAGTGAATCAGACTTAATCCATTTCATTCATTACAAGATACAGTCATTTACTGCCAGATCAAATGAAACAAGTAATAGAACAATATATGCCACATGATGTATATTTTCTTGTTCATGTCTTCATTGTTCCGGTTTCCAGTCAGGACAGAAGGCAGGGGGATTCCTGTAACTATGTAATGGTTCTTTACTCCCCATCGTGCTTTTGTTCAGTCTATCTTTATTAGGGTTTTATTTCCAAATTACAATATTCTTCATGTCCAATTGACTGTATTTAAAAGTCTACATCATGGAAAAACACAAGTAAAAAATTTTCAGCTATTTCTTTCTTAAGAAAAATTCTTTCTGTGACATATAATCTCTTGTTTGTCAGTATCACTCACACCTTTATTTCATGTTGTCCTACCCCTATTTACAATATCCCATGTGTAGTATCCAGAGCCAGGCTGATCATACATCTTTTTGTAGGATATGTAAGGGGGAAGGAAGAAGGAAAAAATCAGTATGCAATCAACTCACCAAAGCAAAATGGAATCTACAGACAAAAACTTACATAACTTGTGCTATACTGAGGCCCTCTAAAATTGCTACTGCCTCAATTCAGTTCCTGGGCTGTTGGCCAACTTCTTTGATGACTTGGGCAAATCATTTGCATGCTCTGTATCTCAGTGTTCCCACCTGAAAAAACAAAGAATATTGTTGCCATTTCAACCTTATTAAAATGAGATTTACGAATGAAAAGTCTTAAGAGTTGGGAATCATGAGTATGTCCACTCTCCATTTTCATAATATTGAACAGCCTTAAATTCTAAAGATTTAAATTACTCTAATCTTCACATGCCGCACAATATTTTACTCTTTTCTAGTTTTCAGGCTGGGAGATTGTCACTACATACTCTTTTATTAATCTTTTCCCTATGCATCTTGGTATTGGCCCCTGTCTTCATAGGTCTCACCAGTAGGTACGAATCAAAGTCCATCATGAGAAACTAAACACCCTTCTTCAAAACACAGAGAAGGGGAAATGGGCACAGGCCATGGGAAAGTCAAATGAAAAAGAGAATGCAAATGAATGTCAGAATCAACAATTTTAAATGCTAGAACAAGAGGGAAATGCTGTGGTAGATGTTACGAGCTGACAAATCCAATAGCCTGGCAGAAGTGAGAGTGCCACAGCTTCATGTTCCAAGGTCCAGCCAGCAGCAAGGCTCAGAATGTATTCCCAATAGGGAGGCGTGTGCACACGCACACACACATGCACACAAAATACATATATACATACATATGGGGCCAGCGACACAGATCAACACAGACAACAGCACTCATACAAATGCTAAGAGCAGCTGTGGCCTCAGCCTGTTCATTTCTCTGGCTGACCAATACCCAAGTGCATTACTGGAAATTATGTGCACCCGCACAGTGTGGATCCCTCCAGGAACTGGTCTTAAACACTCAATCTACCCAGTAGCTGGTTCTTGGATCCACTTGTCTCCAGTTGCCTGAGGTACAGAGAAACATACATGCAAGTGGCTTTCACAGTTAGCCCCCAGACTTTGCAGTCTCCCCAGTAGAAGACTTGGACTTCCTGCTCTGTCCTGTGGTCAACTTGCAGACCCTCTGGTCTGGTAATATCCAGCCAAGACTTACAGCTACCTTGATACCTGGCTCCCAGAACTCTTATCCCCCTTACTGTCTGATCCAGCTTGATATTTGCTAGCGATTGCACAGTGACACACTTATCCACACAATATACACACGCTGCAGTCTTTCTAGTTACTGAGGCCCTACTTCTTTGAAAGTTAGGCATCACAATTGCCTAATTCTTAGACTGTAGCCCTGGGGTGCTTAAGATTGTAACCTCACTGCTTAAATTTCACAGATCTTTCAAATGCTTAGCCATATCTGTCTTAACAGAATCTGCAATATTAAAGAATGACAGAAAAAAAAATAGGTTTGAAGGTACCTCTGGAGTTTGTCTTAGTCCAATCCCCTGTTCAGAGGTGGGCTAGTTTCAAAATCAGGTTACCCAGGACCTGGTCCCACCAATTCTTGAAAATCTCTAAAGACAGAGATCCCACAACCTGTCTGGGCGCATGTTCCAGTGCTTAACCAGTCTTGGTGGAAGATTTTCCTTCTGGACTGTTAGAGCTTTCCCTTTGAAACTTGTGATAGATGCCTTTCATCTTTCCTTTTTTAACCTATAAAAGGAGTCTGGATCCTGTATTACTAGTATTGTATTGGCTCTTGTGTTACTATTACACGGCAAAGTATTACTAGAATAATAGATGGATAAAGCTCTTATTATTAACAAGCCTGTATTATTTTGAAGTTGTGTCTTCACATCATAATTTGAGAAGCTTCAGCCTGTGTTCCATACTGACAGAACTCACTGGCCTGTAAAAGCAGTTCTGTACTCACTAGGCTTAAAGCCCAACAGTAGTCCCCTGACGTTCAGTAAGGTGTCCTCATGTCTAACACTAAATACATACATAAATGTCAGATTAGAGTCAATTTTTGTACATGCAGTTGTGAGCGGATGCTGCCTTTCAACTATGTATGAAGGCAAAAGGTAGCATTCAGATACTTTAACCAATGATTGCAGCTACATGCTCTCTCTTGTTTTTCCGTTATCTCGTGTAGATCCAAATCTCAGTCTAACCAACTTTGCTACATCTAAAACTAGGCCCAACCCCTCAGTCCTTGCCTGAGATACATTGCCCACTGTACTTGTGCCTGGCTGGGTACCTCACTGACCCTGATCCTGACCTGCTGGTGTGAGCTCCTAGCTTGGTCTCAGACCTGCCTCGTCCCTATGGACTTGCCTGACGATCTTGGCTGATCTCTTGGCTGAGCCTGGTTATCATCCCTGGATATGCTCTGCTCTTTTTCCTTGGGTATTGTGGGCCCTTGTCTGTGAGGTTACTGCAGCGATGTCACCCGCAGTTCCAGGCTCACCTTCCCCTGTGGAGCAACCTGTTCTTGTCCTCAAGAAGGTCATTCTTCCAGCCAGAAAACTAGAGGCTAGACTGAAGCTCCTGTGAGAATATGACACCAGAACAGTACATTGGTTGTCATTTTCAAATGAAAACTGTTTGAAATATTCTGACAAGGACATGAAAGCTAATTTAAAAGAGCTAATGTTTAATAGTTGGGTATGCCAAGGGCAGAAAAGGACATTTCCTACATTAAATGGCTCTGTGTGAAATATGTGCTAAATTCATGATCATAATGAATCATGATCATAATGAATCAGTCAGTTTCTCAACCATATGACTGAACCAACCATTCATCATTCTCTGAGCTTTCTCATTCCAAGGCTTTAGGTATCAGTGGATTTTTTTATCTCATTGGAAATACACATTTTAGAATACAAGTTTCTGAAAGGGACTGTTAAATGTTTGTGTTTGCCACTCAATATTTTACATAGGGCATTCATGACCCTGAATTCAGGAATAATGTATTTATGCATTTATTATTTTCATTTGCTCACTATAATCATAAACTATTACTCTATTTTTTCAATTAACTTGAGAGCCCTTTGTGTTCACAGTGCTCAAGGGAGAAATCCTGCAGGAGAATGCCTGTATTTCTGTGGCACTCCAGGCAGGTTATGAACCAGCTCAAAAAAAATAGTGGTGCTTTTTAAATGAAAATATTTTTGGTATTATTGGGAACATGTTCAGAAGTTCTTTTAATAGCTGAAATTTTAGTGGAAGACTATCAAGTCGGTTAAGGGCTCTTGAAAACATTTCCCAGTATGCTATATGGAAGAGCAGTATTCATAGTTGTATTTCTGTGCTGCTGTTGCTCTTTTCCCTGTTAAGTAAGAAAGCAGTGTTGCCTGCTTTTTATGTTTAGGAATAGTATATCATAATTTTGAAAGAATATAAAAATCTTTGAAAATACTCATATTCTTGCACTTTTGTAAATCTTCTAGATGTCTATATGCTTCTTTAGGCACCCTAGAACAATTTAAACAACTTCATATAGACACAAGCAGGTAATAGAAACAGCTGTAATTATGTTGTGGCTCACTTAGCAAAGATTTGTCTCATGAAAATTTTCCTATATAAACAATATAAACRATTGTTTGGAAAAAAATATGGATGTGCTTCTCAGGTGGAAGGGATGTGGGGTGTTTTGTCCAGCCCATGTGGTCAGATGGAGGTGCTGCCCGAAATCGTAAAAATGTGCGTTAAGCAGTACAGCAAAGAATAGAGAAACACATGTACAAATTTGTTGGGTGTTGTTTATTAAAATTTGAGTTGCTTATATATTCTGAATATTTCTAATTCCAATATGATTGCAGGTCAGATCCAAGTCTCATTGAAAGCAGCTCAAGTCTTTTCAGATACTTCTTTTGGTATTGAAACAGACTGACAGTCATTTTATGGGAGCCCAAATGCAGACAGCCGTATTAGTGACTCTTTGAAGACATTCTCCATTTACGGTCATATTTTGGAATTACTTAACGTTTTCCATCAAAAATGCTCCAACATCTTTTTTTCCAGTCAGAAATGATCACAGCCGCTGAGCCTGCAGTACTTTAAAATAACAAGTAACAAAATTCTTTCAGTGGAACAATTCTTACTATTTTCAGCTTTGACTGTAAAGAAATTATCTTTTTAAAAGTTTACTTTTATTTGTATAGCTTATCAGGAACAATAGTACATAGAATAGATGCAAAAATTGTCAATAAAATCAGGTATTAATAAGCATGCTATTAATCAAATTTCATTTTCCTGGGAGATTAGATCTGTAAGAGTCTGAAATAAAGGCTTGCTTTTCTGACTAATGGTTTTCTCTTCCGTAAGTGAGTTAATAATACAAATTATTCCTTCCCTACTAATACAGTACATTCTTCCTTTTTTAAAAAAGATATCCTGTGTTAAGGAAATTCAAGTCAAAATGGGTGAGTCTTCCAAACAGAGTATATGCTAGAATGTTTATTGGATGTACAACATAATTGGTAAATAAATAAATGGAAATTCCTTTTGCTATTGAAAACAGAGTGGAGGTGTAGAGAGAAATAAAAGTAAAATATAAACCACTTTGTCAGTGTGGAAAATAATAATTTACTGACATATTGAGGTTACAAGCTCATATCTTCAGAACATTAGAATCAAACCTTGGAACAGGAGTGATATTAGTTCATTAAGAACAGAGTTTAAGTACTAGCAGAAATTCTTTTTCCTTTTGGTATTTCAAGCCAGACTTGCTCTTTATGGAATTTTTTGGTTTGTTTTCTCAGGGGTGAGGGGTTAATTTTGCTGGTCAACAGAGATACTAACAGAACAGGATTAAAATTAGGCTCATGTATAGTTTTTGAGTATCTCCACGGATGGAGACTCCACAGCCTCTCTGGGCAACCTGTTCCAGTGCTCTGTCACTCTCATAGTAAAGAAATTCCTCCTCACATTCAGACGGAACTTCCTGTGGTTCAGTTTGTGCCCATTGCCTCTGGTCCTATTGCTGGGCACCACTGAGAAGAGTCTGGTCCCCGCTTCTGTACACCATCCCATCAGATATTTATACATATTGGTAAAATCTGCCTGAGCCTTCTCTTCTCCCAACTGAACAGTCTCAGCTCTCGCAGCCTTTCCTCATATAAAAAATGCAAAGATCCCAGACATCCTGTGCTCTGACCTGAAGCAGATGCATTTCTGTGGATTCTTACTGGAAGCTTTCAGGACAGGTGCAAAGTCGGCACCTGTAGCTGTGCCTGCTGTGCACAGGTATCACCAGTGCTACTAGACATTTGTCATCGACTTACTTGGCTAAGTTGAACTGACTTATGTTAGTTTGATGTGCAGAACATTAGCACCTCTATCAGCAACCGAAATCAATGGACACTTTGCTCTGAAGGTATAAGCTGCACGATTCATACAGGTGTGAAACAGAAACACATAAGAAAATCAAAGCAAATTCAAAACAAGTTAACACAGCTAGTAGAAATAATATAAACTCCTCACCCAAATTTTCTATTTCTGAGGAGTAAAGTATAATAACCAGGCAAGACACTTCTTCAGCATAGCTTTATTGCTTCCTACACTACACACAGCTTTGTCTTAGGCTGTATCACTTTATAAGTACAAAAAGAAATGAATATACAAAACATCCTAAAATATAAGGTGCAGGTATCTCAATATTACTGAATGCTCAGTATCTGTGAGCACTTTTCAATAATTTTGGCCTTCAGTTTTCTTTTCCTGAAGGCAGTAACTGTTGCAATGGAAACTGCAACTGAGTTTCTTCTAAAAGATAAATTAATGAGTATTTCTTTCACATTCTGATCTACAGTGTTAAATGCCACAGAAAAACCTATAAGAAGTTAATAATTTGCAGAGTTTGAAGTCAAATGGGATCACTGGATAACTGAGTCTAACATTCTGTGCATCAGAGTTTCTCAGCTATCTCTGCATCAAACTTATGTTTAACTAAAGCATAACTGATATTTTTGCCAATAGATTTCTCAAAAGATATCCAGTTTTGATTTGAAAACATCAAGAAAGGGAATCTATATTTTTCCTGGAAAATTTGTTCCTAGGACTTTTACTGTTAAAAACATGGACCTATTTTAAGCTTCAACCCCTTGTCAGTGGCTGCTGGTCTACCTTTCAAGTCAATGGCCTTTTTCTTCTAGGCTAAGAAGCCGTACTTTATGAGAAAGTAGGCAGCATGCCACGGAGTCTTCTTTTAAACAAATTCTGCATTATGAGTCTCTCACCAATAGGAATAATCTGTCAGTCAAGTTATATTTAAGTTTTTTTTCTGCAACTCTTAAGATATCTTGCCAACTGATCTGATTAATTCTATATAAAGAAGGCTATTGTGATTTATTATGAAGAAGGCTATTGTGTTTTGTACATCCAAGTATAAATTAACTTTATACATATACTAACTTTTCCATGGCCTCACTTTGCAAGCTCATTTGTTATCCAGGGCAGGTATGACTGGACGGCAAACCTGGTCCTCAAATCTGGCATCCCTCTCAATCTGCTGCTGTTGTTTTTCAGAAAGTATTGATTATTGCACAGGCCTTCAAGGAGCTTTAGTCCAGATCAGCTTTATGTAGCTGCAGTCACTAAAGTGTAATATTACTGAAACTACAATTTGTATTACATGGCTGCTGCTCCAGGTTATAATTCTGCAGTTACAGGTACGTAAGATTGAGGTGGGCTCAGGCTGCTTCGGAATTCTTAGCTGTTTCTTACAGTATCTTCACTGACTCTACTCAAAAAAAATGCAAGCAAAAAATTAGTTAAAACTAGACTCTGCATTGCTGATGACAACCCTCTGAGCTCTGCCTTTCAGCCAGTTCTCGATCCACCTCACTGTCCACTCGTCTAACCAACACTTCCTGAGCTTATCTAGAAGGATGTTATTGGAGACAATGTCAAATGCTTTGCTGAAGTTAAGGTGCACAACGTCCACTGCTCTCCCCTCATCTACCGAGCTAGTCATTCCATCACAGAAGGCTATCAGATTGGTTAAGCAGGATTTCTCCTTGGTGAATCCATGCTGACTACTCCTGACCGTGTTCTTTTCCTTCATGTGCTTGGAAATGACGTCCAGGATGAGCTGTTCCAACACCTTTCCAGGGCTGGAGGTGAGGCGGTCTGTAGTTGCCTGGGTCCTCCTTCTCACCCTTCTTGAAGACTGGAGTGACATTGGCTTTCTTCCAGTCCTCAGGCACCTCTCCTGTTCTCCAAGACCTTTCAAAGATGATGGAGAGCGGCCTGGAAACAACATCTGCCAGCTCCCTCAGTACCTGTGGGTGCATCCCATCTGGGACCATGGATTTGTGGATGTTAAGCTTGCCCAGAAGATCTGTAATCCTATCCTCCTCAACCAAAGAAAAGTCTTCTCTTCTCCAGACTTGCTCTCTCATCTCCAGGCTCCCTTCAGGATTCTTGAAGGCTGCCCTTAGCAGTGAAGACTGAAGCAAAGAAGGCATTCAGTAACTCTGCCTTCTCTGTATCCTTTGTCACCAGGATCACCACCCCATTCAGCAGCAGGTCTACATTTTCCCTAGTCTTTTGCTACTGATGTATTTGAAGAAGTCCTTCCTATTTTCCTTGACATCCCTTGCCAGATTTAATTCCAGCTGGGCCTTAGCCTTCCTCGTTGCATCCCTACATACTCTGACAACATTCTTATATTCCTCCCAAGTAGCCTGTCCCCTCTTCCACATTCTGTGTACTTTCTTCTTCTGTTTGAGCTTTGCCTGGAGCTCCTTGTTCATCCATGCAGGTCTCCTGCCCCTTTTGCTGGATTTCTTTCTCCTTGGGATGCACCTTTTCACCTTGGAGGAAGTGATGCTTAAATAATGGTCAGCTCTTCTGGGCTCCTCTTCCTTCTAGGGCCTTAATGCCTGGGATTCCTCCACCTAGGTCACAGAAGAGGCCAAATTCTGCTCTCCTGAAGTCCAGGGTTGCAGTCCTGCTTTATTGCCTTGCTTTCTCCATGCAGGATCTTGAACTCCAGCATCTCGTGGTCACTGCAATCAAGCCTGCCCCACCCTTCACATCGCCAGCCACTCCTTCTTTGTTAGTTAGGACCAGGTCCAGCAGAACACCCCTCCTCATTGGCTCCTCCACTACCTGTGTCAAAAAGTTATCCTCAATGCTGTTCAGGAGCGTCCTGGACTGTTTGTGCCTAGCTGTGTTGTCCTTCCAGCAGATGTCAGGGTGGTTGAAGTCCCCCATGAAAACCAGGGTCTGCGATCATGAGGCTTCTCCCAGCTATCTATAGAAGGCCTCATCGACTTCCTCTTCCTGGTCAGGTGGCCTGTAGTAGACACCCACAACAGTGTCCYGCATGTTAGTTTGCTCTTTGGTCATTAGCCATAAGCTCTCAACTCACTCTTCGTCCACCTCTAGGCAGAGTTCAGTTCCTTCCAGTTGCTCTCTCACATAAAGAGCAATTCCACCACCTCACCTTCCTGGACTCTTTCCTGAAAAGCACGTAGCCATCTATGACAACCTTCAGTCATGTGAGCTATCCCACCACGTCTCTGTGATTGCAATGAGATCATGGCCCTGTGATTGCACACAGATCTCCAGCTCCTCCTGTTTATTCCCCATGCTGTGTGTGCTGGTGTACAGGCATTTCAGAGAGGTAGTTGTGCATGCAGGTTTCCCGGGGGGGATGCAAGGGGATCCCCCATAGCCATGTCTCATATGTACTTCCCCGGCTGCATGCACCCACTGGAGGCCTCACGACTGTATTTTGTTGACTACCCTGTCTTTACATCTCTCCCCTTCTCCATTCCATCACCACCATGTTCAGCATCCTATAAGTACTTCAGCTGTGCTGGCCACCACTAAGCTCCTCCAACAGAGTTTTAGTTTTGAGAAGAAAAATCCACAGCTTATAAACTCCAGCTGGGCCTTAGTTACAGAGAATAGGTACAAGCATAAACATGAAGAGAAGCCCTTCTGTCTTACCTTGCACTCTCTGAACCTCCACTGCTGCAGGTTAGCATAACTCACCCACACAAGGGATGAGTTTCTTGTCCTGTCAGCTCTAAACCTAACAAGGATTGCTATATTCTACCTGAACCTTGAGCTTTGATGCTTTTTGCAACTGGATACCAGCCATCACACAACAGACATTCAAATAAGACTCCCTTCAATAGTACTAGTGTCTCAGTGAACCCAGGATCATGCCTTTTCCTATTTGCCAGAAATTATTACATGTGAATCCTCACTTTTCTGACAGGTTCAAGTGTTTCATTAGTTCACTATAATTTAACAAGGTAGTGTTAGCAACCCATGCTAACACTGTTACCCACTAATAATGCAAGCTAATGCAACTTGCTCTATCATATAATAATTTCCCACAGGCTAAGAACATGCATATCATAAAGTTATCATTGTTCAGCTGATCTGCAGATATTTGTTTCAGTGACTTGAGAACAAGCCCTAAATCGTCATACAACAATATCTGCATTAAGGAATAGAAGCAATATTAGCAATGACAAGACTATTTTGAGAGTAGAGTGAGAAATCAAAATTACAAAAGAGATGGCATTAATTTCCAGTAGACACATAAAAACCTCACATGTATACAATACACATACAGACATACGTTCATGACTGGCCACGCAAAACAAGACAGGCAGAAACACTCAGCACTCACGCAAACACAAGTAGCACCAGTAGATGCATTCAGTTCTCCTCTCTGGCTGATCAGGATGAAGGTCCATTGATGTGGAATATATACATATATACAGTTTGGATCCCTCCCGTGGCTGAGATTGTACACTCAGCCTACCCAATAACAGCTCACTGGACCCCCTGATCTCACATCATGCCATCAGACAACTCATAAGTTTTATGCAATCCCCAAATCCTTATCCCCTGCACCCTATGATGTTCCCCTGCACCTTTACTATGTACATCCCATTCTCCCATAGGTGGTAGCCCTCTGTGCATCTACAAGGTGATCCAGAGAGCCTCTCCAGTTGCCTCATCAGGAGGGTTTCACATCTGGATAAGGGGGCTGCAATGGCAATCCTGTGACAGCTCTAGGATGAGCTGGGGCAGGGTCTCCCTTTCTCTGACCGGATTATTGGGCTCCCCCACTTGTCCACCCCACACTGCTCCTTCCTGTTCATGGAGATGAACTTCCACGGATTGATCACTCTCTTATGATGGCCCTGGGAGATGGATGGCCCGCCTACCAAAATAGTGTAACTAACAACACTATGTATTTCGTAACACTGTGACAGCATAGCTATGCACAATGTTTAAGCATTTCACACAAGAATATGAGCAGTATGACACAAAAGGGGCAAACTAAGACTTTTGTAGTTCTATGTAGGAGGCATCTAAGTGATAGAAGTTGCAAGATAAAGAACAAAGAAAAAGCTAAGCACAAGAAACTGCAAACAGGCAGAACGACTGGCAAAGATGAAAGTGAAATAAGTAGCATCAGGAACAACCAACATCCCCCTTTGGGTGCACCAGGGATGGGGGCAAGAAGCATCGTCTATCAACAATGACCAAGAAGAACTGGAAAAAAAGAAGGCAAGTTTACTTCCATTCCAACTTCTCTTGTCAAACAGCTTTCAAGCCTGGTCATCTTGACCTTGGTGATTAAGAACCATCTTGTTCAATAGCCACTAGTGCTACCTATACAGTATCATTTCTCTGTATTGTATGCTCATGTTAATTTTGGATATGATAGTAAATCACAATTTTTATGTTTATAGTGATAACGATTAATAAGCTGTAGGAACTAACCATTAGTATGAAGTATGTTAATGAATATAGTAAAATTTTGTTTTAAAGTTTAAACCAGGCCTGATTCATCCATCTTCTAACCACTCCCAGCACTGTGATCTCCAGTTCCCTGATATATATAATATATATTCATATATATTCAGTTGCAACACATAAATCAGTAAATCTGCCCTTTGGCAGCAGATTTAGAGTTGCTGCTAGTAATAAAAGCATTCAGTATTTCTCCTGGTACTCAGCTAGTGATGCATATATTTAGCCAATGGATTTCCTAGTGGAAGATCCATTCTCAGGAATTCCAAATGTAGAAACTATTTTTCTGTAGGTGTTGAAGGTAGTTTCTAGATCTAATTTCTTGGATCCTCCACAGAATCTCCTCTATAATCCTATCCTGCCTCCTCCTACCTGTGCAATATAATCCTGTCTTCTTCTTTATTTGAATAAATCTCTCCATTTCCTTTACTTCATACATAACTGTGAAAAAAAAAAATCAGTCTTCCTCACTGAAAATAGTTTATAGCTACTTACTTCTACTTAAGAATCATATAAAATATTTATAACATGGAATTATATTACCAAAGAAGTATATTCTGATCTGAGATCTAAATAGAGATAACCAAGAAATTACAACCTTGGATGTGGTAGGATCATAAGTGCTTACCATTTATTGGAGCAGAAAATGAAATTTTTCAAAGCCTGCATAACCTTTTGAAAAAGTTGCATTAAAATTCAACTTCAAAGACCTTGAAAGTCATTTCAAATTTAACCTACTTTGCTTATGAAAATTTGCCTTGATTTTCCAAGATTTCCCCAGTGCTTTGCTCTAGGATGTAAACATATGGTTACAGCTCAGCATTTTGAGAAGGAGGCAACATCTCTTAATGTTCAATATATACTTTTATTCATTCATTCATTCATTCTTTTAAGCATTCCTCCCCTTATGCTTATCTTCCAACCTAAGAATTCAAATAAAATTTAAATAAATATTGTTGTGGGAAACAAATACTGTAAATTGAAATATGTGCAGCCGCTAAGACAACAAAGTTCTAAAGTAGAAAGCAGTAGGAAAGTTTAGGGAATTAGCTCTGAATGCACTGTGTTATGTAAGCATTTCACCAATGATGTCTCTCAAAAAAGAAATCAAAAAAGTCTCCAGTTTCAGGTCATATAGTACAGCTTTGCCCAGCCATACATGAAGGATGCATTCCTAAAAGTGCCATAGCTAGTGATTTGATTGTTAGCAAAGCAAGCTTTCCCATAAGAACTAATGMAATGGCAGGAGGATACGTGTATAGTCCTGAAGTCTCTGTGTGATTTAAATACACAGTATATATAGTATGGAGAATGGAGAGGTAGGAGCATGATCATCAGATTTGTCAACTGGAGGAGAGGCTGAATTTTCAGAAAAACATTACTCCAAAAAGATCTCAACTGCCTAATCTTGTGAGATTTAAAACCTGATGCCCATCATTCAGTGTGTGTGTTCTTGCTGCCTCTTCCTACATGGTCACATTTTCATCATTGTCATCATCTCCCTCAGATGAATCAAGGTCAGGTAAGTCAATCAAAGGTGAGGGATAGAAAAACGTGGTAACTGCCAACAGATGCAGAGCAGTGTATTAAACAATCAGTGGCAGAGCTTCAAAATACRGATAAAGGAGGGATAGATAGCAGTGTGCGCTGTATAGAACTCTCAGAGGTTTTTCTACGAGATGAGCAGCTTATCATTTAGAGTCTCCATGGTTCAGAAAAACAGGGTCAAATACATGCAAAATATCTGACCATAGAGAAGGAATGAAAAGCATAAATCCTTTCCCTGTCCAAGATTTTGTAATCTTGGGATAACTCCTTACGGATGGCATATCATTTCAGAAGTCAAGCCCTGGTTGTAACAGCTCTTCAGTTCAGAAGCACTTAAGACAATATAAGTTATAGAACTTAAATATGGATTTGTAAGGTTGAGATTTGGGAACCCTTGAATCTTTGACATAAAGGAAAGAGCTTAAGAGTCTGCATTGGCAGGTCCTACAAAGACAACACAGTAATCCTGCTGTGATTTGTTTGTACAGCCACAAGGAGAGACCTTCCCACCTCAAGCACCTTCCTCCAGCTGTGTTCATTGGTGCTGCTTCCTCCTCTGTCTCATCTTGCTGGCCCTCCAGCTGTCCCTTTGCAACTACCACTTGCTTGTCTGGCTAGTTGGGCTGAATAGACCCTAAGGCCCCTGTGAAAGAAGGCAGAATGTCACTCTCATTATGTAGCAATTTCTGCAGCAATTCTAGGCTCTGCTTAGATCTTCTGGGGATTTTGCTGGAGATCATTGGGGACTTCTGGAAATCGCCGAGGAACTACAGAGTGCCTGCTGCCAACAGGTAAAGAGAGACAGGCAAGGCCAACCACAGCACGCCATAAGCTCTCCAGAGCAGCTGCTAAAGAACTCTATTGGTCACCCCTGGCTGGACAATGTTAGGGGCTTTATTCCACCTGTCCCCAGATCAGGGAGGGCCAAGCCCTCTTTTAGCCAGCTTTAGGGAGAAGCCTATATAACAGCCATGCCTAGAGTACAGCTTCAAGAGTGTAGTCAAAAGAGATAGCAGTTTGTCCAGCAATTTACACAGAAGGATGCAAAGGGCATGGTAGCACTGCTCAGACCCGTACACACATTCTCAGCTACGGCGGTGGCACAGCCCAGGGTACAGACCCCAATGACTAATAGAGTAACTGTCCCTACAACGTCAGAGGCTTCAACCCAGATGGAGCTTCAGAAGGCGGATACAGGTCTGCAAGTCTCAGGCTTCAGGGAATGCCTGGGGCCTCTCACTGAGGCTGGAGTGATGGTCTCTCGGAATGTAGGTATGCAATGGTCAAAGAGCTGAGCTGCCAAGTCATGGAGCTGCTGGAGCAGGTCAGCAGACTGTGCAGCATCAGGGAGGATGAGATTAACCAGATCCTCTCTGAGGCTTCAGCAGTCCAAGCCTCCAACCACAATGAATGCCCACAATGAAGGGACAAGCAGAGTCAGTGCCTATTGGGTCAGAAAGTGGCAATTCCCATGATGGTGAAAGCTGGAAGCTGGTGACAGCTGGAAGCTGGAAGAGGGTTCCTGACCCACTGGAAAACTAGCAACTTCAGAATAGGTTCGCTCTTCTTCTAGCTGATGAGGAGCTGATCAGGAAGAAGAAGTAGACAAGGGCTTCTTCAGATGATTGGAAGAAGCTTCACATTTGCAGGCACTGGTTCTCATGGGGGACTTTAAACACTCTGATATCTGCTGGAGAAACAACACAGCACTGCATGAACAATCCAGGAGGTTCCCAGACAACATTGATGACAACTCCCCGAGACAGGTGATTGAGTAACTGATGAGGAGAGTTACTCTGCTGGATCTCATACTTGCAAACAAGAAAGAACCTGCCAGAGATGTGAAAATCGGGGGCAGCCTTGGCTGCAGAAGCCACAAGATGGCAGAATTCAGGATCCTGCAAGGATATGAAAAAGCAAAAAAACAGGATCACAATGCTGGGCTTCAGGAGAAGAGACTTTGGCCTGTTYGGGGACCTGCTTGGAGAATACCATGGGATACAGCCCTAGAGGGAAGAAGTGTCCTATTGAGGTGGCTGATAGTCAAGGATCACCTCCTCCAAGCTCAAGAACTATCCATCTCAACAGACAAGAAAACAAATTAACACAGCAGGAGGCCTGCATGAATGAACAAGGAGCTCCTGACTAAACTTGACCATAGAAAGGAGGCATACAAGAGGTGGAGGTAGAAATAGGTGACCCAGAAGGAATATAGAGACACTGAACAAGCATGTAGGAATGGGGTTAAGAGAGCTAAAGCCCACCTAGAGTTGAAAGTGGCAAGGACAGCAACAAGAAAGGCTTCTCTAAGTACACAAGCAGCTACAAAAGAAAGACTAGGGAAAATGTGGGCCCACTGCTAAATGAGGTAAGGGCCTTGGTGACAAAGGAAACAGAAAAGGCCAAGACATTGAAGACCTTCTTCTCCTTGGTCTTTACTGGTAAGACTGACCTTCAGGAATCCTAATCCCTCAAGACTAGAGGGGGAGTTTGGAGCAAGGAAGACTTCCCCTTGATGGGGGAGGATCAGGTTATGGAACACTCAAACTGGACATTCACCATTCATGGGTGCTGATGGGATGGAGCTGTGAGTGCTGAGGGAGCTGGACAATGTCATTGCAAAGTCGTTATTATCTCTGAAAGGCCATGGTGAATGAGAGAGGTTCAAAGACCCAGTGTCACTCCTGTTCTCAAGAACAGCAAGAGGGAGGATCTGGGGAACTACGGGCTGCTCAGGCTCATTTTGTTCCCGGGAAAGGCGATGGAGCAACTAATCCTGGAAACCATTTCTTAGCATGTGAAGGACAGAAAGGTGATTGTCAGCATGGATTCACAGGGGCAAAATAGTGCTTAATCACCTGTCTTTGTTTTTGCTATTTCATTCTACTACTGTCAGAGGTCAGAGAGATGTGGTATTAGTAGTAGCAGCAAGGCAGAGCTCTGTATCCCAAAGGAGCACATGTATCTGCCTTTACAGGTTCACTCTGATCTCTTTGGTTATTGCCATTTTAAGCATAAAGCTTTTTTTTTTTTTTTTCCCTCCCCTGGCTGGACAGAAACCAACAGTATAAGAGAAAGAAACAATTATGCCCATGACCAATGTTGCCTCCAATTTCTTTCTTATTTTACATCAATTTCCTGGGTAGAGACAAGTTTATTAGAAAAATTGCCTTCTCACATAAAATCTTATCTTTTTTTAATATTTCAGTATTATAACTTACAGAAAGAATGCATTTAACATACGAAAACCCGTCAGTTTGGAACTGCTTTAAAGAGAGTAGATATGAAATTAAATTAAATTTAAAGCTTGCTTGTGTTCCTTTCAGCTTGGGAGATCTCTTATTTAGCAGGTTTACACAATAAATTGTGAACTGAGTAAATTTTCCTAGATACAATATGCATATTTGAAATTAAGTGGCATACTAACACAGCACGTATTGTTTGTATAATCTGAATAAGTTACTTCAAGTTTGCTGGAGTATTGATAATTCRGGAACATGAAGAAAAGTTAACTCATTTACATATAGCACTTTATCACTAACTTGTAATTAAGAATAGTAATTATGCTATTCCAGACAACAATGCCGGGGGCTATCAATCCCTAAACAATACTAGATAAGACAACGACCAGCAGTCCATGAAAGGATAAGGACTGTAGCAAATAGGTTAAGGGGACTGGTTGTTCCCCCATCCTCGGCACTCAGAAGGTCACGTCTGCAGTACTCTGTCCAGTTCTGGTCCTTCTCCCCATAGAGAATCTGACATCCTGCATCAAGTCCAGTGGAGGGCACCAAGATGATCCAGGGGCTGGCACATATGCTGTACAAGACTGATGGGCTACAATCTGTTCAGCTGGAGCAGGTTGAAGGGGAATCCTGGTACTCTCTTCAGCTACCTGAACAGAAGTTGTGGAGTAGATAGAACAAGACTCTTCTTGGAAATGCACAGTGAAATGATGAGAGGTAACAGACAAAAGCTGCAACAAAGGAAATTCCAGATGGACATAAGAAAAAATCTTTATGGTAAGAGTGGTTAAGCACTAGAAAAGATTGACTAGAGAAATTGTTTAAAACTTGACAACACCCTGAGCAACCTGATTTAACCTTGAAGCCAACCTTACTTTGAGCAGTTGGTTGGGTGAGATGACTTCTGGAGGACACTTCCAACCTCATTCTTCTACGATTTTTCCCTCCATTGCATATCTTGGGGTTATGATTTGGCTCGGTTTGATGGTTTAGGGCTGTTAATCTATCAAACTGTGGCACTAACACGAGGAATTTGACCTTTTTGCTTTGCTACTCCAGCAACCTTCAGTTACTCCAGATGATTGGCTGTTTTGGAAGAAACTAGAGCCATTTTCTGGTATTAAAAAGTGGTAAGCAGTGGAAGCTGAAGAGAAGAAAGACATGGAGCTAGTGGAGAGAGTCCAGTGTAGGGCTATGAAGATGATCAGAGGGCTAGAGCATCTGCCCTGTGAGGAACAGCTGCAAGAGCTGGGCCTGTTTAGCCTGGAGAAGTTCTGAGAAGACTGAGGGGGGATCTTATCAATATCTATAAATACCTGAAGGGAGGGAGGGGTCAAGAGGTTGGGGCCAGACTCTTTTCAGTAGTGCCAAACAACAGGACAAGAGGCAATGGGCACAAACCGAAGCACAGAAGTTCTGCCTGAATATGAGGAGGAATTTCTTCACTGTGAGAGTGACAGAGCACTGCACCAGGTTGCCTAGAGAGGTTGTGGAGTCTGCTTCTCTGGAGATATTCAAGGCCCGCCTGGACATGATCCTGTCTAACATGCTCTGGGTGACCCTGCTTGAGCAGGGGGGTTGGACTAGATGATCTCCAGAGGTCCCTTCCAACCTTACTGATTTTATGATTCTATGATTTCTATCACAAGAGAAATATTCCACAAGCAGGCAGAGACAGGTACAGTTGAATGGTCTCTGCAAGCTGCACGTTCTTTAGTTTCCCTGCATACAATCACATCATTAACAGAGATGCAACCAGACTCTTCAGCAAGTTTATCTTATGTTGCTGTTGCACAGCTTTTCAACAAGGAGTTTATCTCAGAGCGAAAAGTCCTGTCTGTTAAACATTACATCAAAAAGAAAGAACTCAGAACTAATAAAATAAAGGAATACAGACTTACAGATGTACTTCTCCCTTAGATATGCCGAAGGGAGGCCTGGCCTTTAACAGGGAAAGGTAGTGGAAAGATCAAAACTCTTCTGCAAGCGTTGAAAAATGTTCTAGCATGGAGGCTACACTGGTTGGTACTGTTCCTCCATTCCTCTGTTTTAATTTACCTTGTTGGAGTCAGCGTGACTGACCAATAAACTCCTACAATGAAAGAAGGCTCAAAGAAGATGAGCAAGTACAAGGTATCCATGAAGTTCCAGAGTAATGTAGGGTGTAACTCATTAACCCTGTTGCACAGAAAGCTGAATTCATCTCAAACAGAAGGGGCCCAGAGAGTGACCTTTGTTTTAGATAAACAGTTGTACTTAGTGGATCAACTGGTGTAAATGTTTCTCCCTGAGATAGCCAGACAAACATTGGGGATGGGGGGGAAGGCATACAGGAGTATAAAATCTGAACTAAAACTTAACAGTTTGAGCTGACTTCAACCAACAGATTTTCTTCCCAATGACTGGGGATGTGCAGCATCACAACAGTAAGCATCTTACAGAAATTGGTAATGGGGATCACATTGGTATTGTGATTGAACTGTATATTGCAATTGCTGTACTTTGCTAAGTGTATACCACTTGCATTGCGGTTTCAGTACACTGCTGTATCATTCTGCTAAATCAAAAATCCCACATACCATCAAATACTTTCAAAGTAAACTTTTATATGAAACATTATACCCTCCATGTGTGGAGTATCTAAAAAGCCTGGTGAGAGAGTACTGGACTCTGACAGTCAGTTGTAACCTCGCATGCCCCTGCTGAAGGACGGCATTCAAAGCCAGGGCTGATTGCTGCCTTCAGGCCAGAGATCTGAGCTCTTTGCCCAATGTTCCTACCCTACCTCTATCCAATATTGTCATGTTACTTTCATAGAAACAGTAGTCCTGCTGCCTACTTGCTCTATGATTCTATAGAAAAAATGCTTATTCTCAATAAACTCAGTTATTTGTTTTTAAATTGTTATTATCTAATTTGAAACTACCAATCTCACCTTTGCTCTTACTCTCCTGCCTTGCAGGGCTTAAGAGCTTAACACTCATGCTTACACGTTAAGGTGAAAAGAAAAGGAAAGTTTAAGGTGAAAAGGAAAGTTCTTCATTAACTTCTTTCAGTGGACTTGAATCACCAAATTAAATGGCAGTGATTACATGGAGGGCTCTTTTTTTTTTTGGGG
>NW_028186427.1:466929-532906 GCF_003343005.1 Rhea americana | reverse complement strand
ACATGCAAAAAGCTATAGATGTATGTATGTGTGTATGTAGTCATATATATAAGCACAGCAATTACATGTAAAGCATTTTCTCACTTTTAAGAAAACATACGACTTTAGTGCGCATCAAAAAAAAAATCTAGAAAAGGTGAGCCATTATCAAGTACTACCAAGTCTCTTCACAGGACACACTGTTAGTCTATAATGCACGCATGTTAAAAGGCAGACAAAATTATGAGTTTTGAAGCACTCCCCTAGCAACCTACATTACATTTGTCCTCTACTTGCATAAAAATTCTTGCACACTTAACCCATTTTCTGTTTGAAATACTAGTTCCTAGTGTACCAATATTTAAATATGAAATTCAGCTTTGAAACTAACGTGAAAGAGAAACTAAATGGTCAGATAAAAAAAAGAAGGGTAGGCACACKAAGTATTCTCAATTTGTTATTTCAGTTTTCATCAAAGAAGACATTTCATCATTCTTTTAAAAAATGGATCGGAGGAGGATCAATTATATAAAAGGTATAAAAAATAGTATTAAAGAAACTAACAACAGAATCTGGAATCAACTTCTGAGGGGATGAAATAAGCTTTTTGATATATGTAGAGCAATATTCTTGATACTCTAGGCAGGTTACTGAATCACACTTCAACATAGTAATGTTTGCTTGCTAAAATAATCCGCCTGGAATGACTTATACGTAATGAACATTCTTTAACATAGGAAAAAAAAAAAAAAAAAAAGTACGATGGATGAAACACTGCATGTGTCCAGGAGAAATCCAAAAGTACCACAAGAGGCAGACTTTCCAACAGGAACACCACAGTCTTCATGAAAAGTTTGGGAAGAAGACTCATCTTCAAAAAGTTTCATTTCAGAAAAAAAAAATCTTTCAAAGGAGTAAGATGATTGCATTGGTGGAGTCAGGCTCTGAAGCAGTGCAAAAATTATGATATACATCAAGACCATTTCTTTGCATCAAAGCTGACCATCTCAGCAGCACTGGGAGCAGAAAAGGAGCCAAAGATTAATGCCCCATACCTACTCGCATGAAGCTGAAAATGGCTCAGGGCCAAGATAGCATCAGAAAAAGTTGGCATTAATGTAATCAAAGCAATTGCATTATAAAGTGGTGCTGGCAGAAATTTATCTCTGGACTTTGCCTTTGATGTGGCTGGAAGGATCAGCCACCAGCAAAGATTTTCTTTGTGCTGAAGGATGGCTTGAAGAGCTGGGCATGGCATTAGAGCAATGACAGAGGCCTCTATTGCACTGGAATCCAGAAAAAGGTATAGAGAAGGAGGACATCCTCTCCAGCACTTCTCATTTGTTCTTTCTTAAACTACAAGTTTTAAAAAGTACCCAAAACAAGGCAGGATAAAATGGCCTCAGCCTCCTGGATCAGGAGGCTGCATCTTTCTGGCAGTTTCTGCCAATTCTGAAACTCCAAAACTTGGAGATACCATGCTTCATCTGTGATCTGGAAGAGCAGCAACAAACCTCAGACACGGTTGTAAGCTGTGACAATGTAAATGTGTCTGGAATGAGAGTCATATGCTGGAACACAATCATCACAAGAGGCAAAAGAAAGATGCTCTTGTAATCAAGATACATCAAAAGGACTGGGACACAAAACACAGCAATTCATTGAGGAAATGAGAAGAACTAAAAGCACAGCAGACATGTTATGCCTTACACACAGCAGAAAGAACATGCCAGACACACATACTGCAAAGAGAAAGACTTGTTCTACTCCGTCATCAGAGTCAATATGTGAATTAAGAACTTAATTCTGTAGATAAGCAAAAGAAAGCATGAGAGTAAAACAGACTGATCAGTAACCATTTTGTAATTTAAAAAAGATCTGACTTCGTTTTAAGTTTTATACCATCAATAGAGGGCATTCTAATCCTTTGTTTTGGATAAATTAAGCTAAAGAAAGTTGCTGGGATTTCGTATTTCTCATGAATGTTTAGAAACATTAGTGGATTGATTTTACTCCCTAAGTATTGATCTTACTTACTATCAAGAGTCTAGAATAGAAGGCATTAAGAAGCAGAATCTAACAGAAACTTCTTTTGTGTAAGTCATAAATAGTTATTAGGTTTGCAGGCATTCATCTGAAGTAGATCTAAGGCAAATTTATACAGCAAAATAAGCTAAAGCTTGTATCCAAGTCTGAAATATGATACTAGGTATTAAACAGCCAATACCAAAAGCAATGTGCTTCTCCTCCCTTGGGCACAGCAGTGCCTAGTTCACTAAAACTGCAACGAGGGGAAGACTGTTCTTTTTTTTGATGAGCAACTCAGCACGCTCCAGGACAGAACCTCTCAGGGATCACAAAAATGCATCAGATGGACTGACAGTCTGCAGTTCATGCAGAACAACTCAAACTGTTCAGAGAGAGGAGCAAAAAATAGACAACTTGGGTGCCCCAAAAGCACTCTACAAAGATTAAAACAGATTGTAAAGAGCTTGCTGCAAATCAAAGACACTAAATTAACTAAAGACAAGCCTGAAAGCATGGGCCTGCCTGCAAGGACATACAGGCAAGAGAAAAAATCGAGCGTAAACTGTATGTTGTCTGATTCACTTTGAGTTAAATACTTCATTATCCAATTGACAGCTGGTTTCAGGAGACAAGATTCTTCCCCAAAAGGGGCACAGAAAGGACTGATACATCTCAAAGTTCTGGCTCAGTCTAGGTCCAATTACAATGGGAATGTGTGTTAGCACTGCTCACACCTTCATATGGTTACAGTTTTGCTTTTTTTTTTTTTTTTTTTAATGTACCTCCTAACTTAATCCCACTCCTCCCCCTACCAGCAAAAAAATCTGAAGAGCTGCAACACATCCTCTTTCCAGTAGCCAAAACTGCAATGTTATACGCAAACCTCCTGTCATTTCCTCCTGCCCCCAAAACACTATGCACTTAAGCTATAAACAACTGCCCATTCTTAGTCGTGTACAACTGATGTTCAAAGTGTATTATTTAGAGATMAACAAAGACACAAATATGTTTGTTTCTTTTATTATGAAAGGTACAAAAATGTTGAGTATAGTGAAGCTATCATTAGAAATTTGAACTTTTTTGAACCAACTTTCTATATACATGCACAAGATTCCTCAAGTGGAACAATATCAAATGTGAAACACATTTTCAGAATATACCATATATACAAATTCAGAGATTTAATACCTCTGTTATTCTATACACGATTGTTACACAAAAAAACAATTCCTACTTGCTCTGGACAAGTATTTTAAATTAAATTGATGAGACTACTCAGGTAAAACAGAGCAGAACCTGGGCAAAGTTCTGCTATCTGAGCACTTACTTTATAAATAAAAATATAAAACAATAGAGCAGGTTTCCAGCCAGTCTCAATCTTCTACTGTGGCAAACAGCCAGTGCTCTAGATTGAGGGAAGACAAACAACAGAAACTATTGACATCAAACCATAAATCTCTCAGGAGAGAAAAAGGTCTACTGGCTTTCAGATCACTAGTGATTTAATCTGAAAAAGCAAGCCACTTTGCTTTTTTAAAATCTCTCCATCCTTAAACACAAAGGGGAAATAAAAATAATCGAGTTTGCATCATCTAATCAGATATTCAGTAAAACAAAAAAACCCAAACCCAAAAAACGAACACCACGTTACACCCCATTTCTTTCCTGATCATCATCTTCGTATTGTTTTTAACTGGAAATACTGCTTAGTAAAATAAGGCACTTCTTCCTTTAGGTCGGCCTATTTCCCTAGGTTTTAGCTTAAGTCCATTCTACACATAGAAGTGATTTCAGCTATGCCACTTGTAACAGCAGAAGGGATGCTGTTTAGAGCTGTTGTTTTCCAAGCATGGATGACCTCAACAATACCTACTGGATTGCTTGAACCCAAGTCACACAGTGAATATACAGCTGCCAGCTGCACGCCCCAGGGCACATCTGCAAAGAGTTAACACAAATCAGCTTACAGGAACTTTAAACTACCTGAATCAAAAATAAAGAAAACCCCAAAAAACAAACAACCCCCCCCAAAAAGACACACACACATGCAAAACTTCACTCGCTATTTCAGACATTAGAATAAAATAAAATAAAATAATAATAAAAAAAACCCCACATACACACATTAAGAATTAGGACATCTAAAACCAGATAGTAGCAGGTAAAAACCTGCACACACTTAAATTCCATAACATCTCATTTTATACTAGTACTCTCCAGTTTTCTGTATATAATAGGTCTTCAGTATTTTAAGAGGCAGACGAGACTTGAGCATCTAGGGATTTTACTCTGATTTAAGGTGGCTAGCCTTTAAGA
Organism: Rhea americana; assembly: GCF_003343005.1. Lineage (NCBI taxonomy): Eukaryota > Metazoa > Chordata > Aves > Rheiformes > Rheidae > Rhea > Rhea americana. The sequence goes on along the minus strand of NW_028186427.1, from coordinate 528,583 downwards.
AAAGGGTCAAGCTTGCACAAGAGTCTAATACAGAAACCCCAAGATATACACCACTTACCTAAATTAACTAAAAACTGGAAGAGAAAGAAGCCATAGAAGTTGTTCAAGACAGTTCCTAGCATGAACCAATGCTTCACTGCAAAATGAAGCTCAGCATATACTTAATATCCAGAATAACTGAGCAATATAGATCTCTGTTGCCCTTATTGGCTTGCTTCATCCTATAGCCAGGGATTTAGACCAGTAACAACACCCTTACTAGCAGCAATCAGGTAACAACTAGCAATTACCGCTCGTGTCAAGATCACTATTTAAGTTACCTGAAGCATTTGATATGCTGTTATGTGAAGCAGTATAATTCCAAGGCTGGCTACATCTGAGTCATATTACTACATTTTGGAAAGGGAGTAAGTGCTCCATTAACCTTGGCAGAGCCAGGGACTCAAACTGAAACCTGTTCTGCACTAACATAAAACTGTACAAACAGGCTGTTTTGGTATGTGCATCCTAATTGGTGTGTTTTGTTTACACTAACAACGCTTCATATTGTAGATTTTCCACTAGATTTCTTCTAAACGGACATTACCTTCTTCTTTTGCATGCTGTATGAACAGTCCAATTACAGAGCTAATATTCCTCACAGCAGAAAGATATCCTTCCTTCAAACCTATTTGGCCCAATCGACCTAAAAGAAAAAAAAAATGCTATCTTTCAAAATTCAGATACACACATGAAAAATTTTTGAAGAAAACTGGGGTAGACAATCCCCTCCACCTCCAAAAAAGAAGGAATAAAAGAGGAAAAAAAAATAAAAACAACCCACAAATATTTCAATTCACTTCTCAGGCACCCTGACACTTCCAGAGGTCATACTTATACAATGTAGAAATTCAACCAAGAATTTAGATTACTTACCAATTAGCCTGAGTGTTGAAGCTATCATAGTATCGGGAATGGACTGAATCACTTCATGACCTTTTCTGGTTTTTATCCATTTATCCATAGAAGGCCAAAGCACTTTACTGTGGAAGACAAAAGAATTTAAAAATATGGTACTGCATGAAGGGGTTGTGCACAATTTGTGCAATAGTTCTTCTATTTATTATCTATTTCCGTAATTTCTCCTGCATTTTAATTCACCTTCTCAGGAAAAACTTAATGTTCCAAACATCCACAAGCTGAGTAATGTAAAGAAGCTTTTAAACCGAAACCATCAAAACTGACCTGCTGGAGGAACCATTCCTCTTTAGAATATTATTCCTGATAAAAATGACATCTCCATCCCTTTCCCTGCAACATTCTCAACCTTTAGACCTCTTAATATTTATGAAATCATACTACTTTAAAGGTTTCATGTCAGGATGTTAGACAAGTTTCTTGTATCAATGGAAAACAACAATTTGTATGTTACAAATGGGATCTGATGCTTGCTTTCAAGCTAAAAGAACTTGAGATCTAAGATGTTTTTTAACTTTAAAATGATTAGTTTATCATCAGTTGTACTGATGACAAACGTAGCTTTACTAGCTAAGTTTATCATCAGTACAACTCCACGCACACAGTCAAACCTGTACGAGTTTAGTTAAAATGATATACCTTTCACTGAAGCCAATTTGTATCAAATCTGAAAGTATTCCATAAAAATGTGGAATACTGGTATCATTAGAAAGCTTGATTATCATCAGTTATGCATAGCAGGTTACATAGCAGTTTCACAAATGCATTATTTTTAGAGATTCTACTAATTTAATGTAATCCCTACATACAAAGCAAGTGCTCTCAGATAAAAGTAGATATCAGAATGAAGTCTTCCAAACTGAGTCAAGTATGGTAGCAGTCTATGCTCTGGATTATAGGGTTCTAAGAAAACGTAAAATATTAATTCTAAAACTATGACAACACCTAGACTCAATTAGTTGTAAAACAGCTTCATTAAAAAGGCTTATGGAGGCTGAAAGTAGGATAGTAAGATAGTAAACTGGTAAAAGTAACAATACTTTTATTTCTCAGCACTGAAGCACTGGGGTTCACAATTTCCACTTTTATTTTTCAGTTCCTGGAAAGATCATCAACTAAGTTCAGTGGAAGACAATCAAGCACTTTGCTTCCTTGACAAGTAATGCAACTCAAAAGCCTTCACACATACCCATAAAAAAAAAAAAAAAAAGAACACACAACTTTAAGACTGCTCTCTAATGAGGTTAGTTTACTGGAATAGTACTGTAAAAGCCCACATTTCTCATTGATCATCCACGCTATCTTAACAGAGGGCAGACTGTAGCTAGACTAGCTGTCATCTGATTACAAAGAAGTAACTAAGCTTTTAACATATGGAAATGTTGCAAAGTTACTGTCTTTCAAATATGAAAAAATACAGGAAAACTTAACATTTCCTGTTCCCTAGGGCTCAGTACTGGGCCCCATCGTGTTCTTCATCAACAACCTGGATGAGGGGACAGAGTGCCTCCTCAGCAAGTTTGCTGATGACACCAAGCTGGGAGGAGTGGCTGATACACCAGAGGGCTGTGCTGGCATTCAGAGAGACTTGGAGAGYTGGGCAGAGAGGAACCTCATGAGGTTCAACAAGGGCAAGTGCAGAGTCCTGCACCTAGGGAAAAATAACCCCATGCACCAGTACAAGCTGGGGGCTCCCCTTTTGGAGAGCAGCTCTGCAGAGAAGGATCTGGGAGTGCTGGTGGATGACAAATTGACCATGAGCCAGCAATGTRCCCTTGTGGCCAGGAAGGCCAATGGTCTCCTGGGGTGCATTAGGAAGAGTGTTGCCAGCAAGTCGAGGGAGGTGATCCTGCCCCTCTACTCAGCCCTGGGGAGGCCTCATCTCGAGTACTGTGTCCAGTTCTGGGCTCCCCAGCTGGAGCTGCTGCAGAGAGTCCAGTGTAGGGCTACAAAGATAATCAGAGGGCTGGAGCATTTCTCTTAGGAGGGAAGGCAGTGAGAACTAGGCCTCTTTAGCCTGAGGAAGAGAAGACTGAGGGGGGATCTTATCACCGTCTATAAATACCTGAAGGGAGGGAGGGGTCAAGAGGTTGGGGCCAGACTCTTTTCAGTGGTGCCAAGCAACAAGACAAGAGGCAACGGGCACAAACTGAAACACAGGAAGTTCCRCCTGAATATGAAGAGGAATTTCTTCACTGTGAGAGTGACAGAGCACTGCACCAGGTTGCCCAGACAGGTTGCGGAGTCTCCTTCTGTGGAGATATTCAAAACCCACCTGGATGCAACCCTGTCTAACATGCTCTGGGTGACCCTGCTTGAGCAGGGGGGTTGAACTAGATGACCTCCAAAGGTCCCTTCCAACCTCAATCATCCTATGATTTGAAGAAATTGCTTGCCACACTACCTTATGACATTTTCATGTGTCCAATTCCACTTCAGATGGGAGCAGAGTAGATCAATAGCAAATATGTACTGCCAAGCATCTTCATTCAGATCTTCTCCATACTGCTCACTCCATTGAAATTCTACTTTTGGACATGACTGCATTTCTAAAAGCAGTCTAGAGACCATAACACCGGGATCCAAAGATGAATTCTGGAATTTTAACAGATTATTATCTTAATGCATGAAAAATTACCAACACCAAAACACACTATTTTCTTTACAAATATTTGATTTCGACTGGCTACAGTAACTGCATTTCTTATCTGCCTTAGCTTACCTGACACCATAAATTCAACTTCAGATTTGTCTAAAACAGAACAACCCACCACACACAAAAAACCTCTCGCCACATACCCTCTTTCTCTCACAATTTGAGCATTTTTGTTTGTCTCAATGAAGTTGTAGGATCAGAAGAGTCACTTTCCCATGCAAGAAGAGGAGACTAGCCCTGCTTATTTTCTTACCATCTTTAAAGACTTCTAAAGCTGAGATTTGTTACTGTTATTGTTCACTAGCAGCTAGTTCCCAAGTAAGTATTTGAAATAAGTGAAATAATAAACAAATGTCATGTAAAATAATTCTACTAATTAAACAGCTAGGACAAGCAAGTAAATTCAAACAATCATTCTTTGAAAAACTAAAATTTTAATTAAAAAGTCTCTGCCTACCATGTAAATACAGCTAGGTGTTGCGCTTATTTTCCTCAGTATATAAGCTCATGTAATCAGCAAGTTCTGCAGTGGTATGAGCCACTAAAATGGCATACTTTGCCCAAGAATTAAATCCTAATTCTATATGAATTTCACTTTCTTAAGCAAAATAATTTCTCATTAAATCAGATGCATCTGAATATAAACACACCGTCAACTAAGATGACTGAAATTTAACTCTATTTCCACCTAAAAAAAAAAAACAACAACAACAACAACAAAAAATAACAACCAAGCAGTTATGTTATCAGCTCTCATCAATAAAAACTCCTGACAGCCTTGTCCACGGCTGCAGTGGTTCTCACATTTCATAGAGCTCCAAGACACAAAGAAAGTGGGTAACATGAGTGCAGAGAATTAACATTTTCAGGAACATCTACTGAGATGTACTTAGTACATCTCTGTCAGCTTGAGATTAAAAGCTGTACCCCAGTAAAATGGAGAGTACAAGCTCTTGGCTAAACAAGGACTGCAGTATTGCCTAACTCTGACAAAATACCACAGCTTAATGCTACATCCCAACACTGATTTTATCAAAAACGAAACAAATACAAATCCATGCCTCTCAACTCACTCTGCCATAAGCCTGCACCAGATCAAAAGGCTTAAGGGCTATAATTCCATTGATACAATATTGAATTCAGAGTTGGTTTTAGAGTCAAAAAAAGTTAATGCTTTTCCAGTGGTTACAACAGTTAAGAGGCTATGGCAACAGCAGTAAGCCCAGCTGCAGTCCTCAAGGCTGATGTAGAAAAACATGCTACAGGAACAGGAGAGATGTAAACCCACATGGTTTTTGTTCACTCGGTATTTACAGAATTACAGTGCTTCCACCTCGCAAGCCTGGCATTAATATGGAGTCTTTACAAGAATTGGAGAACTAGCTTTCAAGCAAATACACACGTTTTACACAATCTCCTTATGCAGAAGCAAAGCATCTCTAGCTTTCCATCTGCACAATATAAATTTGCTCCAACTGATAACAAGCGTCTCTGAATTTTTCTGCACTTTCTTTGCAATATCTCTGTTAGGTAGGAAATATGTGCCTGCCTCAAACTGACAAAAATTAAATGGCTTGCCCAAGATCATACAGAAAGTCCTGAGCTCAGAGACTTAAACCCAAATCACAGAAGTCCTTAGGTTCATAACACTGGTCATCCTTCCTCTACCACCACTTCAAAAAGCAGTTTTGCGCTGACCATACCAAACTGCTTATGAAATTGGGTTCACTGACATCTTTTGTCATAAACAGGTATTTACAGTCTCTGAAAGAGAAAGATCAAGGGTAACAGGACAGGCTTATCTTGAAAAAAAAAAAAGAGAGAGACAATTACCGATTACATGGTAAACAGTGGAAGACAGAAAAGCCTAACGCATATTTAACAAAAATATTCAAGGAATATCAGAATCCCAGTTACATCAAGAACACACCAGCTGAAGTTTAAAAAACAATGCTTACTTCAAGTTTTTAATAGAAAGATTATATTTAACACCGATAACAAGAGTGTTGTATTGTAATAGGGTTGTATTGTAATAGGGTTCAGATATCCACAGGAAAAAGCCTGAAGCAGCATTAGGTGTGTACTTGTACTGACTCTACGGGAGATTCACTTGGCGTATTCACACCCTTCATCTGTAGCAAGTTGTTYGATTTGACTTAGCTAGCAAGGGGACCACTGCAGACCAAACCTGATAACGACAGTGAAAGTAGAAATTACCTGTTCCCAGTTAAGATAAGCATTCAAACAGGCCAACACCTCATCCTTGACACGCTGCCTGATAACTAATTGCATAGCTTTGTTAATTACACCTTGGAAGGAAAATATGTCAGGCCACACGTTTGTGATAAATAAAATCAATTTCTCTGAGTCTGGAAAGTCTAAGAGAAAAAAAAGAATAAAGTAAGTTTTTAATATTTAAAATCTAAATATGCTCACACATTAAAAGTTAGTACATTCTACAGCAAGGTAACTAGCGGAGAAGGCCCAAAAGTCAAATGCCAACTACAGCCCAGGAAAGGGAAGGCATACTAGCACATATCTCAGTCACAAAAATAAACCAGCAAACAACAACAAAAACCACCATTCCCCAAACCACCTACTCCATTTTAATTATACTCCTTTTTGAAAAGAAAGATGTTTTAGCTAGAAGGTAGGAATGGCTTCACTGGACTTCTCTGTTGAAGGACAGCACCCTTGTTTCCCCTTTGGCTTCTGAGGTTGGTCTCACTTCACCATCCTTACCCCACTTTAGTTTAGTTAGGAAATGGATTCTTTTAGGAGTAAATTAAAGTAGAAGATACCATTCAGGAGCCTATATGTTACACTCCCACAAAAAATGAATACTGAGATCACTGAACAAAACTAAAGCTAGTTCAAAAGAAAAAAAAATCCTGGAGATGTGTAATAACAATAATACAAACATCAGATTCTCCGTATAGATTCCTACTACTTGCTAGTATCTTGTAAACATATACCTGTGGAATCTACAAACGTAAAAACTCTTTTTTCCAAAGAGCTTTCAGACAATGCATACATGAAATTTGACCTTGCTCAGCAATTTTCCCAAATCCTGTCAGAGAAATCATACACAAGTTACTTTATATGCAGGATGCATGTCAGAATTCCTATTTCTACAATATGTGCTACTGATACAACTGAAGGAATTTTACTCATGAAATTAATTCATAGCAAGTATCTGAATACAATCACATTCAATTCAAGCTAGAAGTCATTTAAGTTCAGTTCTTTCCTCCTAGGCACCTGCTTCTCCTCCCACCCATCAAAATCTGTGTTTCAGAGCACATCTGCAGTTTCTATACAGTCAAACACTTGCAATAAAGAAATAAATGCATGTTTTGCTGCTCTTCAGTAAAGGGTTGAATGTGCATAATTAGCTACTAAGAAAAGCTGAAATGAAAGGTGCAAACAGTACATTGTGCTATGAAAGATTGTATACAGAACTACAAAAATAAGAAAGGATAAAATTCCAGGCCATCTAAGGGAAGCTCATACATCCTTCTGAACACTRGAACACACATCTCCTAGGAAACAGAAGGTGCGTGTAGAGACAGCAAGGAGTTAGGAAGTGTATTGGAATAAGCAACAATAAAACATTACTTTCAAGTATGAAATGCTATACATACACTCAGACAAAGCTATCGTTATAATTAAGAGCTACAAAAGCAACAAAAATTAGCACACTAAATGTATGTTCCCTCTCCAGTTCAGCACAACTGTTACATTTTCAGAAATCACTTAAGAACTGGACAGCATACAAAAATACACTAAACCAAGAGACATTACTGTATCCACTAAACATACGGAGTTTTATAAATGATGAACTATGAAGCAGCAATCTAATTTAGTGTTATTAAGGTACAACATTTGAAAGGAAAACAGAACAAAAATGGATAGAAAGAAGTCACAAGTATAGATGACACAAATCTGAAGAGGTAGTACTGACTGCTCATAGTCAGTCTGGCAACTATCTGCAGTTGTGCTGCTAAGATTCTGAGAACAGTTAATATATGAAACCATATAAAAGAAAAATCTTAAAATGAACACACAGTAACCATATCAAAACAACAAACAATATTAACATATATAACTGTGCATCATCAAAAGATTAGCAATAAATAAAAAATAAAATTAAAAAAAAAAAATCACAGAACATCCTCAGCAGACATTTAAGGCAATTCAATAATGCATGCAGCACATGCATTTAGCTATTGAAGTCTGGGTCAAAAAAAAAAAAGACAAAAGTATCAAGCTACCACAAAATAAAAGGTTAAATTGTTAAGTTAAACTAAGAAAGGTATCTGTTAAATAATAGTTTTAATACTGCACCATGTTAGAGACTGTTAACAGGAAAAGAGTGAAAGGAGAATTATGATGGACTGTATGAAGGATAGAAAAGCAGCTAAGAAAACAAGACTTCCAAGAAAAAAAAGCGATACTTAAGAAATCATAATTCTTAATTCAAATAAAAGAAGGAGAAAAAAAAAAGACAGAGATGTCATATGGAAGATAAACACTAACTTTGCTTCCCCCCAAAAAAATCAAAAGTTATTGTATTTTTTCCTCTCTCAATTTTAATGTTCTCTTAATTTGGCACACAGACGTCAATATACTGTTTTTGAGATGACTATACTATTTTTGAGATGGCCTGGTATTTTCAAATTAATTTAAGTCCTTCCAGATTCAAGACAGACTCTTAAATTCGCACAGCAATAGCATGCATGCATTATTTGTGTTACTCCACCACCCAAGAGAATGGAAACCAAGAGAAACAACGTAACTCTCAATGAAGGAAACTTTAGATAACGGAAAATATTAAAACTTTAAAGGAGTACGTGTTGTATAAACGGACTGGTTTTGATCCAGGAATTGCCTGACTTCTGGCAATGTTTCAATCCAAGATGTGTTTTATCATACTTGTTTTATGACTCAAGGCATGCTTACTTAACAATTTTAAAAGACACTAATAAGCCGAAAGTAAAGATTCACAGTACTATTTTAGGGTTAAAAGGCAAAAAATGAAACCAGAGGATTCTAAATCAGATATTAAAAGAGTGAGGACTACTAAAAGCCTAAGTCATCACCACAAATATAAATGCAGATACAGATATAGATGAACTGGGAGAAGAGAAATTGTTTCTAGCGTTTTCTGTACTTTCTGCACTATGAACCAAAGGTCCAGGAAAAATGACCCTTTCACAAAAGGAAAAAAAAAAACTCCACAAATATAATCATTCTGGAACACCACAGCAAAGACRCACAGCATGTTTGAGACACAATATTACTAAGAAATACTATACCTTCTTTAAGTAAGCTATAGCAGAATAGGCGGGCTCTTTCCAAGTCTCCCAGCTGCCGACAAATACCTACATAAACTCTACAGAGAGCCTGAATAAAATTGCGATTTGAAGTGGTCTTCTGAGTTTTGAGTTTATTGAGAACAGTGTGCAGCAGTGACTCTGCTAGGTGCTGTAAGGTACAAAAAAATTGTTATACAATACTAGAGAATACAGTAAAGAGAACTACTGTTTTATTTGCAAAAATACTGTTTGCAAACATATTAAAAATGCATCTGATTAAATCAAAAAACTAGCAAAAGAAAAAAAAAATATAATCAAAGCAAGGAATGACTTCCAAGAGCAAAAATATCTTAAGCAGATGCAGAACAGGACTACTGTTCTTTAAATAAAGATTGCTAAGGTATATGACTCACTTTCAATAAATAAAAACAAAATAAAATAAAGCAGAGGAACAATGACAGGCAGAGGAACCCCAATAACTTAATCCAAGCTAATGGAGCACTCTGACTAGGCTGCTCATGGGGCTGTCACAGGAGGACAAACACCCCATTGCCTCACCAGGCCAGTCAGCAGCAGAAGGCTCCCCAAATCACCTTACAGACTGAGTAGGGGCATTACTGTTTACAGTATGGGACATGCAGGAGAGGAACAATTTGGGATTATGCAAGACTTACTAAGGATGTTAAAGGCAAAGACTAAAGGGAGAGAGTATGGCAGGCTTGGGGAGCAAGATGTTGGAGAAGTCTAGGCCAGATATCTGCAGACACCATGGGGTCCGAGTGTTGGCTGCTGAAGAAACCAGAAGGTCCAAACCAGGTACTGGAGAGATGTGTGGGGTATGCATGTGTCCATGTATAAAACAAGTAGGGAAGATCAAAAGTCAGTTACTGTATGGACTGAATGTCTAAGGCCATCTGCTAGAGGGATCCATACTGTATAGTAATGTATACATTTTCCACTACCAGGCTTTCATCTTGATGTTAAAGAGAAGAGAACAAGATCAGGCCCTTTGTGCTGTTCATATTTGTGTGAGTTCCGCTTTCTGCCTGTGCTTAGCTGTGCATATATGTATACAGGTTTTGCATGCACATGTGCCTATAGGGAGCACATGCTCAACCTGCTACTTCCTGAACCTGGGAACACAGAGCTGTGGCAGCCTCAATTCTACCAGGCTACCAGATTTGGCAGCTCTTAACACAGATGCCCTGATCACTCAGTAAGCAGCTTTTTGGGAGTGCTCAGAATACTAGTTTCTCTCTATTTGCTTAATTACTTTCAAGAACTGCAAACAGGGCAAAACATAGTCATGTGTCAGTTGGTAAATTGCTCTGCTGMAAACTTCTACCTTTGAGAATGATAGGGCAATTGAGGTGAATTTTTTCAACTCTGATGCAAAACAAGTTCTGAGAAACAAACTAATGAAAGCCTTCTCCAATTACATTTGTTTGAATATCTTAACATAACATGCCAACCAAGGTGAACATGGAATGAAAGAGTATGCCATTGTTATATACAAAATACATATATGTATATATCTTATATCTCTTATTTAAATGAAAAAAGATATATCAAATTTGACATTTTTAAGAAAACTCTTCAGTTTTCTTCTCAAAAGAAAATTCTACAGTTAATTGACTAGCTACAAAAATGCTACAGAGTTGAAACAAAAGGTCTTATGCAAATACCAGAGAAGAAAATTTATTTACAAGTGTAGTTTTGCATCTCGGACACCACTGAACCATAATTTCTTGTGCTATTTTAAGTTTTATATTTGTTAAGCTTACACAAATTTAGAATATGCTTGATAACCTCTCAAGACCACACTTTGACACAACAGGATGCCTGATTGAGAGTTTAACCACTGTACACTTACACTCCTTTCACCTGCACAGAAGTCATTATTCAAATACAAAATGCTACATACCTTGTTTGTGATACCAAATTCATAGACAACTTCTTTCTCTTCATCTGTCATTACTGGAACCTTTGAGATATTGCCCACATATACATGACTTCGAATAACAGGTAACAAGTCAAAACAGGATTCAGCAATTTTCTTCAGTGCTACTGTAACTATCTGGCAATCAGTATCAATAATCTTCTTTACTGGTAAAGACATTTCTGAAACGGAGCTGTGTGCTGAATCACTGGTTTCACAGCTCTTGATATGCAAAGGCCCCTGCACTTCAGACATTTTATTTTCAGTAGTTCTGACAGCAGCAATGTCACTGGGCTCCAGCTTTGGTGGTTCACTGTCCAACCTCAGCCTCTTTGCACTTCTTGGCATAGATACCGGCATTAATGTCCTTTTCCCAAGGTGATCTAATGAGCTGGAAAACAACTGCTGATTTTGCATGTCTTTGTGCTCTTCTTTGCCACTATCAGATTTCAAATTGCCTCCAGTTTTAACAAAAGCAGTCGAAGTAGATGCAATTGCTTTGAATCCACCGATTTGACTCACAGGTCCTGGCAAATTTTGGCCATCTGAAGGGGCACTTCGGTTAAGCTGAATATTGCCTTTCAAAATGTTTAGTGTTCTTGCCCTTGCAGATAGCTCTGGATACATAGTGTCCAGTATTTTCACAGAGTTCTCCTGAGCAAAAACTGGAGCAGCACTATCGGCTGCAAACAGAGGAAATCTTCCTGGGACAGGAAGTGCATGCTTTGGAATGGAAGTACAAAATTTCAAAGGTGAAGAGAGAATTCTTCTACCTACTGCCATTTCTGAAGGAGATGGAGGTGAAAACAAAAGGGCAGATTTGGTCGTTGGAGTATCTGTCAATGGAGACATGAGAGGAGGAACAGGAGTTTCACGCAGTGGGGATATCAGGTCATCAAGAGGAGAAAGCAAGGAGGATTGACCAGATGAAGTCATTACTGGGGATACAGAATATGGAGCTTTTGGAGGAGTAGCAAGTAAAGGCAGTAGCAAAGGGGGCAGAGGAGGACCCATCTCCTGCCTGATTTTATTTATAGTCTCGGATGAGCATTTTGTCGGCACAGATGTATCAGCACTTTCAAGAACTGGTTGAGTCGGTTTAACTTTGAGGGATTTTTTTCTTCCTTTACCTCGAAACAGCCTCTTCGATAGCCTGCCATGTGTTACTTGGACAGCTGGCTCAGTTGAAACACTCAAGACTTCAGATGGTTCTTGCACTTTGCTCTTCAATTTATTGCTCTTTTTGAGAGCACCATCCACACAAGATCCTAACTCCAACATGCATGGCTTTTCAAACATTGCTTTTTGCAACTCAGAAGGCTGGCTGGCTGCCTGAGAATTACATACTACATCAGACAGGGTTGGATTTGGAGGAGGCTTGACTGAAAAGTTTTCTCCACCACTATTCAGAAAGTCCTTCCGAGGACAAGAGGTACAACTGCAACAATGAGAAGGCTGAAAACCACCTAGCATAACATCAGTGTTGTTATCTCTCAAGTTGCAAATAGCAAGAGTTTGATTATGACTATATTCTTCAAACACTGATACCCCTATATCAACACTACGCAATAGACTTTGCTCCACATTAGACTGAATTTTTCCAGAATCATTTACTTCTAAGAAATTGCTAAGTGCTAACATTCTTGTATTTAATTTACTGTTTTTTACAGTCAGTCTGTATGTTTCCGAGAATGTCGCTAACATCTGGCATAGTGGTAACCTATTTTTTGGGGCACTCTGCATTGCAAGGCTTTCTTTTGAAGTTCCAGCTTTTATCAGACTTTCCTTACTGCTATGAACCCACTCAGCAGTATTAGAATCTCCTCTACATTCACAGGCACCCTCAGTATTTTCAGAGGTCTCTAATAAAAGCCCTCTTTTCACAGATGAGGTGTCTTTAGGATAACCCTCCCCAAACAAACATGACAATTCATTTACAGTACTTGAAGAGGTGTTACTTTCACAGTGCACATCCATATCTGCTACAATATCTGCTTTTAAACCACTAACTATCATAGTGTTTCCTGGGTGCGCTGCTGAATGAAATTCACATACTTGGTGGTAATCAGCATCAGCAACTGTACCACTTTCCACAGCATCCACCATAGTTGTCCTGGAAGCTCTTAGTTCCTCTCTGAACAATGGAACACAGTCAGACCATTTCACATACCTGACTTTTTGTACAGTACAGTCTTTCTCTTCAGATTCATTGCTCTGCTCTGGGATTTCAAAAGCACTTTCAGGCCTTTTACTATCACTTTTCTCAGGTGTCTCAACACTCTCCAATTCTTTGCTTTTTTCCTCAGCTGTTAGTTCATCAGTTCTAGACTGATCTGTACTAGTTTCCCACATAAAAGTCTTGCATCCTAATTCTTCACAAAAAAGCTTTTGGAAACAGAAATTATCAGAGGAATTTGCATCCAGGATCTGTGTTTCTACTGATGGTTGAGGTTCTTCTTCTACTGGCTGTTCCTTCTCATTTGGAATTTCCAGYTCATTTTCATGTGTGTATTCACACCCAGGGCAGTCCAGTTCTTTGCATGTTTTCTCTTTTTCAGTAGGTAAGATCCCAGAACCCTCTTCCAAGCTTGCAAAAGAACAGTTAAACACACCACACATAACATCTTTTTTATTTCCCCTGTTTTCCCATATATGGGCAGAAGCAGCATTTTCCATGAAATTAGTTTCAAATCTGCCAGCTTTCTGAAGACCGAAATCTAGATCAGCATGCACTGTGGATTCTATGTCAATTTTCATTTGAACAGGAGGATCTGTTTCTTCTGTACTTATACAGCCTGTCTCCAAGACCTCTTGAGTAGACAAAGCCAATTCACCGTCACAATCTTTCTCTGAAGTAGCCTGGCATGTGATCTCTGAGATGTTATTTCTCTTATTCACAACATTCTCTTCACAGTTAAGTGAACTGAGACAGTTCTCAGTCACCACTTCTCTGCTTTGCTTATTTAATTCCCCTTTTATTTCACTACATTTAAAATCTTCAGTTACTGAGAACTGATTTACACATTTTGCAAACTGTGCATAAGAAGTTAGTTTTCTTTCTGCTACGACAGACTGGATGGTATCCACTTTCTCTGTTTCTAATGGTATGCTACTTTTCCCACCAAAACCTTCTGGTTTAACTTGGAATTTAGTCTCCTGAGGCTCAATCATTTTTAAGTTCTGAGTTTTGGACAATCCACATTCTAATGTGCTACACAAATTTTCATCTTGTTTCATTTCACCATTTCTTTCTGTAAAATCTAACACAGGTGAAACACACTTGGCTACACTACTTTCTGCATCAGTAATGCATGCTGCCTTTGGCAGGGCCAGTGTACTTTTGAAGTCTGACTTTTTTTGCAATAAATTATAATCATTTTCTTCCTGCTGTAGTTTAACTTTTACAGATTCCCCCTCCTTTATATCTAATAACACTCCTTTTTCTGTTCTCTGGAGTAATTCTGATGATTGAATTATTTCTGGAACATTTTCTTTCTTCAGTTTCAAGGCTTGTTCAATGGTCTCAGGTTTGGTAGTATTCACCTCTTGAATTTTGAGCTGTTCATCATCTTTTGAAATGGGTGAACAAGGAATTCTGTCCACACCTACATTTTTGTCTGCATCATCTACATAAAATGAATTTCGGATTCCTTCAGCAGCTGATAAAAATAAGTAATGTCTAGAGACATTAGAAGTCTCCAGTTTGCACTCTTCATCCACTTGATATTTTTCTATATGCACACATTGTTTCTTCAGTATCTCTTCACTGTCATGTTTTACTTCAGAGCACTGAAAGAGAGCAGAGATCTCAGTAGCTCCAGTGTCTACGTCAATCTCCATACTTCTTTTCTTCCCATCACACTGTATCATGAGGTCCTCAGCATGCTCTCCTACACAGAATTCAGAATTACTGCAATTAGACTGTATCCTTTCAGAGAGCTTCCTCTCATTATTTGCTTCTGTATAGAGTCCTTTTATCTGTATTGCAGCTGTTACTTCCTCTCCAATTAACATTTGTTCTATGTTTTCTTCTGTATCACTTGCCATATTATTTAATTTGGTTACATCTTTGAATTCATTTTCAACTACTTCATTCCCTGTCAACACATTAGATTTCTCCTCAGAATCTTCATTTTGAAGCATAAAGATGCCTTGTTCAGGTGGCAGGTGAACAACGTTTTCAGCAATAGATACTGCACTGGGAGTCTCTCTCTCTCCTGATAAACCATCCCCTGCTTTTATTAATTCACCATGGTTTTCAAGCTTACCCTCATAATCAACAGCTCCAACTAAGACTACATTATCCTCTTTTTGCTCTACCTCACTACATTTTTCCATCAAATTCTGAGGCTGGAAATAGGGTAATATGCAATCAGTTGAAGAGGTTTCATATTCAGTGGGCATGTCCTCAATATCTCCTCTCTCTTCCTGAATAGCTTCTAATTTACGTGCTATTACTTCAGTTATTTCTCTCTTCTCAGTTTCCATACTCTCAGAATTCTCCTTCAAAAGCTCTTTTTTAGCTTCCATGTTCATAATTAAAATAGCCGCCTCAGGTTGCTTTGTTACAGCATCTCTCTCCTCCTTGCTTATCGTCTTTGGACCAGTATGTTCAATCCTTCCACTGTTTCTCAGGTTACCTGAGATTCCTGCATCAAGACCATGCAGAGACTCTTCACTCAGGCTGAACAGATTATAACAACTCTGAGGCTGAACTCTGCCTTCTTCTAAAATACCCTCCACAGCAGAAACACTGTGATCAACTTCTTCATCGCTGGAATCCGTGACCTCTCCAAACAATATATCCTTCAATTAAAAATAAGAAGTTAATTTTCCTGAAGTACCATATCAATTCTAAGACCCATATTTCTCTAACCAAATACACTGGCAGCCCTGACACACAGTGATTTTGATTTACTAAGGCTGATCAGTAGAAATAGATCCCTCTCCATCACTGCTTCTCATAGCAAATGGAAAGCACCTTTGTGAAACAGAAAGGTTTGAAACTTCTTTGCCTACCAACTTATATTCTAATACATATATATATATAAAAAAAAAAAAAAACTTGAGTAGTTTTCCCCAAGTTTGGTACAAGAGCCATGCTTATGCCTTTTCCCTGTCCCCATGCAATCAGAATTTTAAGTCTATAGCACTGGGAAAAGAAGTTCAGAAAACCATGTTTTGCACCTTTCCACAAGCAGTATACTATAGATATCAGAAAAATGTATACATTTAGATCTAAACACAGAAATTCCCTTTCCGGTGCACAAGAGTAAATAACACCTATTCTCAACAACTCTCTTCCCATTAAGAGAAAAACAGGCGTCCCAAATTGTTATTTTTACAGTAGTTGTAAGATCAAGTTACTGCCAATTCAGACACATCCTGATACTCACCTGTGTAGCTAGTGGTGAAAGCTGCATTGGAGAAAGCAGAGCAGGGAGAGGTCTGGCCCAATTTAATATATCCATCACATTTCCACCTGGGCTATTTTGCTCCTGATCAGAAAAGTCAGAACTGCCGTGTGTCCCTTCAGTCTGAACTATCACATTTACAGTTCCGTCCTCACAAAAAGCACTGTCGTTAGTACAACCTTGCAGATCTTCTTCAGTAGTCCTGTTTCCAAGATGGTCATCTCCAGAAGACTCCGTACCCACTGAAAGTTTCAGGTCTGTTACAGAATTTTGCTTTTCAACATTTTCTAGCACAGAATGCCAAGGTAGCGCTTTGTCAGACTTCTTCATCTTTTGGTGGGTTTGTACAGTTTCTAGGAAACAAAAATATTGTTAAGAAATTAACGTGTTTTCCCTCATTTTCTTAATATTTCAAAGTAATAAAACTGCATTACTACTTTTCACAACTAATGGTTCCATAGGCTGTAATAAGCACCTGACATCCTCTTCAGAAATATTTTCCACTCAGAGATCACAAATATTTCTTTTTCCACACAAAAGATATATGAATCTTTTCATAGGTGACCCAAGGACCACCTTCTGACTTGGGACCACCAAGACCATTCTTCACAACTCTTCTGGCCAGGAAGAGCCATACTGGGTCACACCAGAGGTTTATACAGCTCAATGTTTAGTTTCCGGTTTTAGCCTGGTAACCGACACTTAGTAAAAGCAAAGACATGCAGAGACATTCCCCATTCACTCTAATTCCCAGCTTAAAGCAATCTGAGGCTTTGAGCCTGCAGCTGCACTTCTATCTTTAAATCATAACATGCAGGCCAAACACAATTATACTCTGCCTTAAAGACAACAATACACCTAGTTTTATGATTTAATACATACAAGCTTTTAAACTGTTCAATCTTTAAAGTTCAATCTTTAAATTTCACTCTCCATCTTATTCATAAAAKATTCTCTTATGTGTGTTAAGAAAAGCGAAATCTTAAAAAAAGCTTTTTCAGAAGTTAAAAAAAAAATAGTTGTGCACAAAAGATAGAAGTTTGAACCACTTGGAGAAAGATGGATACTGAAAGGTTTACAACTCTTCCAAAGCAATGATATCTAGATCTGTTTTATACAGTCATTAAATAGTATTAAGAAAACATGTCCAAATGTTGTGGGAAATTCTGAAATTTGAATTCTGTGATTTTGGAAAGAAAAAAAAATCCTTCTAATAAAAGAACTATCAATTACTCCCATAGAAATCAACAATCCCCAAAACACCAATGTGCCATATGAATCGAGAACCTAACCTGTAGTATTTGCAATTTTTGTAAGACTACTTCGTGCATGATCCTGTTCATAGTGCACAGAAACACCACTGGACACAGTTTCAGCAGTATCTAAGGAAGTTATCAAACTTGTTCTTTGCATGCCCATGTACCATTCTATGATCTAAACAACAGCAAATGCGCAAAACTGTTTTGAACAGACAATGTATTATTTAATTGGCAGAACTGACGTATGAGGAGTAGGAGAAACATTTTTCTTCATTGCTGCTGCTGTGGCTGTTTCTCCTCTGCTTCAACCTGCAAAGACATGCCTGAAACAGCCCTTCAGTGGGAAATTAGATTCAAAAATATTAATTTCATTTCAGATATGAAAATGCTCCCTCAGAGATCTGTCTCCCAATGGCCTTATAGGAATATTCTGTATATGTTGGCTCCCAATAAAGGTTTAGGTAGGAAAAATTCATCAAAAAATCACATTTGAAATCCATGTCAGTCACTTCATGCAGCAGCTATATCACAAATGCTACAAAGGACACTAGAAAGAGGGAGAGACTGTTCAGACAAAAGACCTTACCACTTAATTTTCCCATAGAGTAAGCTCTAACAATCTCCTTTGATTAGAGCAACATCTTAGAAGTTTTAAGATCATACTTTATTGAATTCTTTCCCTAGAGTTACACAGAGCTTCCAGGAGGTTTTACATCTCTTGTCATAAGAAACCTAGATTCCTTTTACTAGTTAGGTCCCCCATGGGACCATCTAAGGGAAAAAGAGATCCTTCACAACTAGGAGCAAAGACGAAGATTAGAAGCAGAAGTAAGAAGATAGTTTTTTTCAARATTTTAGGAGATTCCTCTTATGCCCTTTTTTGACRACCAGTTCTAAAACCCAGAACTGAAGTAAGAAGATAGTTTTTTTCAARATTTTAGGAGATTCCTCTTATGCCCTTTTTTGACGACCAGTTCTAAAACCCAGAACTGAAGTAAGAAGATAGTTTTTTTCAAGATTTTAGGAGATTCCTCTTATGCCCTTTTTTGACGACCAGTTCTAAAACCCAGAACTTCCTCCACATTGAAGAGGGCAGATACACAGTTTAACATTTTGTTTCTAGAAGGACTTCAGGTAGAGAAGTTTACTTTGAACAGTGAACAAAATAATAGCACTGAGTTATCAGGCACCATCCATCCTATCCTCTCAAGAACTTTGGTCATGTGGCTATATGGAGCCCTAGAATATGCAAGCATCACAGCTATGAGGAAGAAAAGACCGTTTTACTACTTTATTTGCATTCAGTTCTAAAGTTCAGAACTTAAATACGTATCACCCACTGAGAAGTTTCCCCAAATAAATGGATGAAAGATCCATTATSACTTCAGAACAATTGAAGAGATTCTCCACTATTCTCTATTCCCCTCCCTATCCAGGCCCTGATGAATTTACCTGAATTTTTCAGGGATTAGATGTTTTTATCATGGTCACCCCTTTATCTGTAGACAGAGCTGTAACAGAAATCTCTGAAAGTTTAAGTTTATTCAGGATATAATAAGCATCCCTACAGAAACTAGACAACTCTCTGGCTCCTTAGAGATTCCAATTACCTACACTTGAGGCCAAGGAAAAGCCCTTCTGATACTGAATCAACTTCATCTAAAGTATCCCCTCAAAGATCATATTCCAAAGATAAAATTTATTATTTCCAGAGAATCCTGCTCTTCTTCCAGTATGTCACTTATCAAAATGATTTAAGTTCCATTTTCAAATCTACAATCAGAAATCTAGTCTATATATTTTCAATCTCTTATTACCACCTTCCCCCACTTCTGCGAGATGGCTAGGATCATTCTAAATCTGAAACATCACCCTAAGCTATTCCACATAACTATGGAATAGTTATGTCCTTGATGAAGGACGAAGAACAAAGAGCAGAGATTAAGTAATCCAATTCTAAAATCAGTTGTTCTGGAACTAAGCAAACTGATTTTTACAACTCAGATCTCTGTTTCTGATCATCCCCATTGCAGGGCAACTCACCACTACAAAAAAAAATATCCTCTTCTCTTGCCACCCAACCAAAAGAAAAAAAGAAACAAAGAAAAAAAGGCAACTTTCTGCAACAAGTCTTCAAAATGAAGACACTAGCTTCAAATTGCTTTTTTTCTTCTCAAGGATAAGGACCRGTTTTCATATTAACATCTTGGATATTTTATTGCAATAGTAATTCATTCTGCCATATATAGATCTCTGGTTCATTACAATCAGCACAGTGTAAAATGCCTGGCAGTGGCAATTGTCCACTTTTCAAGGACAAACATCCAACAATATTTCTCAAGAGGAAAAACTCTTCCACAGAAAGTTTCTCATATCCTATTGATATCCCTTTTTCCAATTAGGTCACTTACACTAGTTCTTTAGAGTTACAGGTAATATTCTAGATTCTAACACACCAAAGCTGCACACCCCATCACACAATACAAATAATCAGGGATTATTACCTATAAATCCTCCACCTGAAGCCAATTGTACAAGGCTATACTATCTAAAAAGACGTTTCTTGAAAGATCTTTGCATTGTCTTCATGAAAGAAATTAGGTCCACTTAGTAAATCACTAACATCATACTGACTTTCACCCCACGTTCATCCAACATACAGATTAAGTCCTTATGGATTCAGTCTTAGCTTTCTATTTTACAGGTAACACCACTGCATAGAAGCCTTATGCCTCCTTTTTGATTAGCACAGACACTAAGGTACCTCCACCATGTGCTCTTCTCCAACCCTGCTCTGAACATCTATACATGGTTTCTCCCTCTAGATCCCCAAATCAGTAGGAAGATCAGATGAGTATAGTTCTGTACTAGGCCAGTTTGGCTCAGAGGTTTCTTGCATATACCACATGGAGAGGCCCAGCTTCTCCCAGATTGCCAGATCTGGTCTTCCCATTTTCCATCACCTTCTCTCCCCCCATAAGCATGCATACAGGCAATGCATCTTGAAGAATTCCAATTACCAAAAACTCTCCAGTGCCGTCTTATATAAGATTCTTCAAACGTTTCTCTGTAAGTCTATTGACACTGTAGATGAATATGCCCAAATTACATGGGAAACAGGTTTCCAAATTCTAAGGAAACAGCCATGTATTATTAATTTTAGAGTAGTGATGATCAATGACAAGTCCACTCAACTTTATTACTGGTAGATTTGGAATAACACTACCAAAAACAAGTCAAAATATTTTTAAAATATATTTGGCAAAGTCTCATTGCCCTAGGAGGCTTTCACAATGACACACTGCTTGGTAAAAGCATGAATGTAAAGCTTGCTGAATCTTAGATTTCATATCTGAAAATATTCTTCAAGAAAGCCATTCAAAGTGGTCTCAATCCTGGTGGAACAGAGAAAGCACTAAGTATTATGTAAGTTCTGTAAGACTTAATATCTTGCAGCACACTTGAGTGCACTTAAAGAAAAAAAATCCAAAGAGATCTATTTCTGAAAGACTAGATATAGGTAGGCAGAAGAACTGAGATCATTCTCAAAAAACGATGCTTCAACAATACCACCAGTAAGTTGATTTGCTCCTGAGGATGAAACTGTCACCATCTTGTACAAGAACTTAAGACAAACTGCTAACTCTAATTAAATATTTTTTTCTCCTAGAAGACTCCATCTATAACCATTAGCATTTCGTTCTTATGAACCCTGCTCACCAACGYAATAGTCGCTTTCAAGAGCCAGAGCAACCAGGTGGCTGTCCTGGGCTTAAAGAAGGGGGGGGGGGAGGCAATTAAAAGTATGATGTACTTCTCCAATATCCAGCCATCCCAACAGAGGTAAGGGAGGGACTGACTAGAATGGATTGATGAACTGTTATGGACAATTGCTTCCTTCTGTGAAAGCACTATAGTCTCCACCTGAGGCAAGTAGGGAAAACAGGACAGATTAGTTCTGAAATCTAAAGCTCCCTTTGTGGCAGAAAGGGATGACACTGGAACCAGACACTCCTAAAGTCATCCATATGACAAGAACAAGCACAGAAATCTCTGAAGAGTTTGACCTTTGGTCAAGGAATCGAATTCTGAATCTAAGGGGACAACTGCCTAGCTCAGCTCTGGAGCTGCAGACATGAGGCTGCAGATCTGCTGATCGGAGGCTAACAGAGGTAAATAAAAGTGATAAACAGGCTTACAGATCTGTTCTTATATTTTGGCACCTATAAAGTGGATTCTACTATAATACAACCTAGCACTAGATTCACTAGTATCTATACTGGCAGCAAATTTTTGGACTTAACAAGGCAAAGGAATGGCATAGCTCATCTTCAAAGCTCTCAAAATATGGTACTTCTCCCAGGCAGTATCTGTACAGCCTAAACCACAGAAAACCAAAATAATATAGAAAATAAAAGAAGAACAAAAGATTAATTAGCACACACTGGGAGAGACAGCTACAGAAATGCTACTGTAGTTTCACAGCACTTGCTGCTTTTGAAGGCAGATCTGTCCTGTGAAGCTGAAGCAGTTTGTTTGGTGTCAGTATGTGCATGGATAACTACTGACAGATCTTTTGGAATTAGACAGATTATCACATTATAAAATTAAAGCAACGATCAAACTACACATTATGTTTCTCTGTCACACACACATGAAGTTTAACCCACCACTACATTTTAATATTCATGCAGGTATTCATGAAGAAAATAGTGGTAACATGTTCTTACACTTTACAAAGCAACTATTTTACCACATGTTCATTTCAGACTAAAAGAGAACTCCTACCCCATAGTTCACATTATATACACTGTGAAGTTTAAAATTATGCCTTAATTATTAAAAGAGAGGTAGAAGGGCACTTTCATTTTTTTTTATCATCATTCCTAAGAATTTGATATCACTGCAAAAGTATATTATAACCAGCTAATGTTTGAAGATCGTTCCAAATTACAATTTCAACAACCAAGTAGGTGGCAGTTATTTTCAGATAGTCTAGTATCTAATATACTTGATCAAGCATTCACCAAGGAAGGCATTTAAGACTGTCCAAAAAAGTGTTATGCTAACCATATTCAATCTAATGATTTATCCACTTGCATATTAGTATGTTTACATCCACTGGAACCCACCTCGTGTAACAAAGTGTTTTCTTTTTTCAGGCCGTGCCTTATCCTGACCAGAGGCTGAAGAAAAAAGTTGGCAGTATTTATTTTTGATCAGAAAAACTGGACAATATCAAGAGAATTTCAAAATTTTGCACGTCATCTCACCCAAGATGTAATCATTTTCCCAATTCTCTCTTTTTCCTGTTGTACCGTCAATGCACATCCAGAGCTCTTTCAATAAGAGTTTTATTTTTTCTGTTAAAAGAAATATTTTTATAAATTGAAGAAATCCTCAACTACACAGACAGCTAAAAATTTATGATTTTGTTCTCAGTCACACAGGACTGCAAACTAGAAATCACTAATTACAAACATTAAGACAAGTTGCCATTTTAGCCTGACAGGAAGAGATATTAGATGACATAAATGGAATGGATCCTGTACTGGACATACCTACACAGCAAACTGAAGGAACTGCTGCAGAATGCTTTAGTTTTTCCTTATAGCGAGAGTGGCAAAAAAGTTGCAGCAGCTATGAGAGTAACAGCCATGCAAAAGTAGATTTCAAGATAACATTAATGTAATTAAACAGCATCCGTAAGAATTCAGCTGATGTCAAGGCAAATGGAATCTTTTATGAAGACAGCATTTATATCACTTTACTTCTCTATGCCCACAGAGTAGTAACTTGTCTTAGTCTTATCAATGATTAACAGGACATATAAGTGTATCTGAATTGAGTATCAGGCTACAGCATTAGTAGATATTGTCTGGACTTCTAACAGTGTCATTGCTGAAGGATACCAAACACTCTCGTTCCTGAAGCAGAATGGGAGAGGTGGGCATCAAAAACCCAACAGCATCACAAGGACCTCACTTACTTATGCCAAGATTCAAGTTCAACAATCAGCAGCTCAAACAGTTCGAAACCAAGAATACTGGTTTGTGGTAATTCTGCAAGCCAAAGAGCACAAAAAATGGATGCTATCTATGAGCAGATATATTTTTTTTWAAAAAAAGCTTGCACTTAAGAAGAAAATATATCAATTTCTGCATGATGGCTATCAATAATGCTCAGATTAGAGCTCAGATCTTAATTTTCTTCTTTCAGCAAAACCAAATTAAAGGATGAAAGTAGGTTCCATTTTAGTACAATCTAAAGGTGGCAAAAATGCACCAAGACACAGGACCAGTGAGTGACAAGGTTTCTTTTTCAGAAGAGATCAGTTTTGGGTGACAAAATTCATACATACATATTGTAAAGTGCAAAGTAGAAAAGAGGTTTTTCTTTTGTCAAAAAATTGCTTTCAAATTTTCTAGCTAGTTGAAAAAGTAATATTCAAAAGCATTTCCAGTATTTTAAAAGAGAATACAAAAATGCAAAAAAATATGGACAGTTGCTTAAGTTTTGGCATCTACATGTCCTCAGCAGTTTAGATGAAGTTAAAGAATTTGTTCAGTTATGTAGTTGGGCTCAGATAATTTGTAGCAGACATTTCAAGTTGGTAAAAGAAAATTCAGTAGGATAAAAACAACTCTTTCTACTGGATTTCCATACTATTCAGACAAAAAGACTTTGTAACAGTAAACATTCCTATGTGAGGCTATCTTGTGTCCTTCACTTTACATGTTTCCTTATGATCTCAGTGCACTTCAAAGATGAAGACAATGGTATGGTTTATATTTTTCTCAGTGGTTGCATTCTGTTTTATAATTGTAAATCAATCTGCCTTTCACACGCATAAGGCAGACCATAGTCATTGCAATGACTCGAGCATCTTCCTTACTGCAAAACTGAGTACAGTCATTTAATACATCAGTGACTACGTTCCTTAACCCATGCAACATATTTGCATCAACTACATCTGCTCTTACAGTAATTTTGTCATCATCCTCCGTTTCCACAAACGTAACTCTAAGCACTCCAAAAATGCAATCTCAAGTAACAAAAACTAATTTCCAGAAAAGTGACAAACTCATAATGGTTTACATTGCAGAGAAAAAGGTCTTCTAGAAATCATACCTTTGTCTATATCTGTTGTAAGATCTTCACCAGAGCTCTGAGTCTCTGCATGTCTAACTACTGAAAAAAAAAGGAGGAGAGGAGAAAAAGTGTTCAAACTGAACATCACCATGCATAAATCTGAAGGTAAATCAAAGTCGAACACTTACTCTTTCTGCCCTTGTCCTTACAAACACCATCCAGCTTCCCCTGTTAAAATTAAATAATGTTAAGCTTTCATAAAAAAAACATTTTGTAGAGCATCTACGTTTAATTATCATGAGACTAAATCAACATTTCAAATGGCAAGCTCCATTTTAAGCAACAGAATATTTTCCAAATTTATTACGATATTTGTTCACTCAACATCCCCCAAAACAAAATTTCACTATTTCAGTACCTACTTTATTAATTTCCTTTTTTCCAGAAATTCTGAAAAAACCTCATCTGCAAACAGAAAAGTCTTACTTGTGCCTTCTTTAGCTCCTTTTCAAGCCCCTTCTTTTCAGTTTTCAGCTGTCTGAAATCTTGCGTATGCTTTGTTGCAGCCTCTTCAAGAGAGAGAACCAAAGTTCAAGTTAGAAACTACAGAGGAGACTAATAATTTAAATAATATGGGTCATTGGTTTGTAAATTAAATTACCAGAAAAAAAAAAGTAAATAACATGAAAAACAAATCCATTTATATTTTTGACTTATTAAGACTTCAAGCTTTATGCACAACTCATCCACGTAAGTATGTTTTCTTTCACTGCATATCTGGTGTTCTAAGCTACTACAGTACATGCATTACTTTTCTCTCTCACTCACACATGAGAATGAAGAGTGGGTCACACTGTAGCATACATAGTTCAGTAGCATACACTGTAGCACATAGTACAGCAGCGCTAGATTAAAAGGGGCTAAAAAGTAAGAGGGAAGTGGAATGTTTTCCATATGCCCCAGAGGGCCTATGAACCAAAGGTGAAATTGTTTTACATAGCTCTGCAGATAAAAAAAAAGAAACACCACAACCAACTGCATTAGCTGAATAAAGATAGCATTCAAAACTTAAAAGAGAACAGTACCATCTCTCTCAAAGCCTAACAGGCCACAGAAGGGGGCAACTGGGTGGAATTAAAAGAACATATGCAAGACATGGCAGGTAACTGGGAACTGAATGCAAGGCTCCTGGGGAAATTCACAATACAGAAGCTCAAGACAGCTTCTGAGAGGTCAGTTTGCTGACTTATGTGCAAAGGGCAAAGAAAAGACAGAGGAAACTTGTCTGCTGCATCAGGTCAGAGAAGAGAGGAAACAGTATCAACAGAAAGGGTAATGGAAAGGAAGCTCAGATGGTAGGCTAAAAAGTAATCAYAGAAAAATTTTAGGACTGACATGCTAAAACATAGGTTATAGGATATTTACTGAATACAGAGATAGGTTAGTCTCTCAAACTTGACTCAAGGGAAACTAACTTGCAGTATTTTCTCCTAGTTCTGCCAGAATTTATAAATTTGGATGTAAGAGGCTATAAAAATATTGCTGCTATGTACTGGAACTACAAAATTCTCATCAAAATAAACACTCTGTATTTTACAGTATAGTTTTAGGGGGTTCTAAAATTAAAATACAAGTCACTAAGTTCATTGTGGCCAGTCAACAGCAATTCATTGTTCTAATGTCTGTGGAAATACTTTAAATTGTGGTAAGCACAGCTGTACCCAAGTGTGCCATGCAGGAAAATGCTCACCTTGCCAACTAGCAGTACAGCAAGGTAAGTATCAGAACACTTTATGCACATCTATCTTCTGCTAGCAAGAAAGGAGGAAAAAAAAAACAGTGCCATGAGGCAAGTGCTTTATCTTTACTTAACAGGGAAAAAAAAATCCCTAGAATCTTTAAATAAATCAGGAAACATATGTCAGCATACTACATATTTAGAGATGAATATAAACATGATTAGAATAATCCTGTCAGGATGGTTAGGATGTTGGAGCACTTGCCCTGTGAGGTGAGGCTGGAAGAACTGGACTGGAGTAGCTTGAGAAGAGCTCTCCTCCCTTAAAAGAGACCTGATAGCTGCCTTTCAACACCTGACAGGAGGCAGTCAAGAAGACAGMGCCAGGCTCTGTGGTGGGAGGGTGAGAGACAATGAGTATAAACTGAAATGACAGGTTCTACCTGGCTATAAGGAAAATCTTTTTCCACCATAAGGACAGGCAAGCAGTAGACCAAGCTGGGAAGAGAGCTGGGAAGCCTCCATCTTTGGATGTTTTCAAGACCCAACTGGATAAAGCCTTGAGTCACCTTGCCTGATCTCATAATTGACCCTGCTTCTAGGGGAAAGTCAGACTAGATGACCTCCTGAGGACCCTTCCAATTTGATTTACACTAGACGCCCCAAACACGATATTTTGAAGAAGGGCTGATATAATTCAGACACTGCACAACGTATGGTAGTGGCTTGCCTTGCTCCCAGGAGACTCAGAGTTCCCAACTAAAATTAGACAAATTTTTTCACAACTACTTCCTTGGATAACAAAAGAACCAAGAGATGGACTAAGACAACAGTACTTTTAATATAGTGCAGAGAGTTACCTTCCAGTTTCTTCACTTTTGCTTCCAGTCTCTTTCTCCTGTTCAAAAAGACAACATTAATGCATCATTGTTCATATAAAGTTATGACATACAAAAAAACACCAGTAAACCAGTCCAACAATTTCAGAGTAAATAAATAGGTCCTGATTCTGTGAAGCATTACGTAATGCCAATGCAGCCCTTAAGTTGAAAACTTAACTCAGAAGCATGCTGCTGRCATTCTCACATCATCATCAGTATCCGCTACAGATGCGGAGTTTGCTCTTCAATTAAGAAATTCAGACCATAATCCGCGTACGTGAATATACCTTCAGTCACCTTACTTGCTGTGACAAGTACATCCTGTGAAAATTGTCTTCTGTTTTTTATGTGTCTATAAAGAAATGCAGAAAGGCTAGCCTCACTCCTTAAAAATAATTAAGTCTTGTTTATAGTCTTTAAGATTAAAGCAATAAGATAATCAGGAATAGCATTCAGGATCACTTATTCCCACTAGCCTCTAGTTTGGAATATACAAGTGTTTACTATGGATTAAAAAAAATTATGCAAACTAAACAAAAAATTTGACTTTGACATTTCCCATACCTCCTTCCATTCACAACATGTACACTGAAGAAAAAACAGACACTTCTGGTATTTTTCTCTACTAAACCCCAATATCCCAGAAAGCAGTCTTTAAACTTTTGTGCTAGGTAGAGGACTCTAGCCAGACAAATAAAAGCAAGCAGAAGCTAGAGATGCTCACTGATCACTTTCATTAAGAGGAACACATTTCATCCATTTCCCACATTACAGCTTGTACATTGAACAGAGATTTACATCCTAAGCCCTTTTGGATTTGGAAATTTTTATTGTCCCTTCAGACATGCACCAGAGTGTGTCTGAAGGAATTTTGTTTGTTTCTTAAAAAAAAAAAACAGGTAGTCAATCTGTTATGTTTCCCCCTACAAATATCTTCTGACCAAAGCACAAAAGCGCTACACTTATAAATAGCAAAGAACTTGAATAACTATGGGTAACAACTAAAATGCCTCCATTTATCATTGCAATATTTGCAAAACAGAGTTACTTTCACAGGCTGGCAAATTTCATCTACCTATGCAATTACATTAAGAAAGAGGCAAAATAGGAAGACATTACACTTAATTATTTGAAAAAGTAAGGCTTACAGACGATACATTTGGACACAAATCATGCTATGCAGCTCACTTTCCAAAGCAGCAAATTGAAGAACATACCTAAATTTTCTCACATACCCTTAGCTATGATTATCTATGAGTATTTAGATTGAGCAAACAAGCACCTATATGATCTTCCAGATGTATATAGGACTTCAGCTGATAGGGAGCTGAGTTAGGAGAAGTTGCATTCAGAAGCAGAATTAATACAGTGCTATAATCTAATCAAGCGATAAAAACCACTGYTCGTATTTTTCCCTCCAACTTTTGAATATTACAAATCACAAGCAACTATATTGTATTTACTTCATCCTTACAGAGGACATGACTTTTTAATTAAAATAAACAAACTTAATTCTGAAATAATCTTAAGTTTTGAGTACTCCACTCCTACAGAGGAGTTTTGAAAGATTTCACATCTAAAATCTTAACAGTGGACATGCTAGAGGATTTTTGTCAAGTATTACACTCCTTGTAAGCTCAGAGAGGTCAGGCAATTGGCAAAATCAACTAGACAATGCCCAGAGCCAATCTAACTCTAAAGCAGGCTCTGAGAGGCAGAGTGGATCAAATGGACTTCACAGGTCCTTCTACAATTTAATAACTGTAAATTAATATCCAGTTTATGAACTCACTAGAATTCTGCTTCTGAAGAGACTCAACTCTCAAATTGCTGAACGTGTGCGACCCACTGCTTAAGATGGCTTCAACAAAGGTATGTGAACTAGCTGTACCATAAGAAGGCCAAAGTTAAAATAATGATGAGTGTACAAGGAAAGAGGGAAGTAATCACTAGTGGAGTCCCACTGGGATTTGTACTGGAACACATCAGAACTAAAAGCTGACTACAAAATAAGTAAATAGAGAGAGAAAGGTCTTAGAATTCTCAGCAACTAGATAGCAAATGTTAGCATTGATAAATGCAGAGAGGAAAATAACCACAAATAGAAACTCACAGCACCTGACTGTACATTAGGTGGTTCTACTTGGAGATTTTAAATACTTTTCCACACAACACTAAGAAGTCACGATTCCCTGTCACAGGTGATTTAGAGGCTAGGAATACAACAAAGTTAAAAAGCAATTAGACAAAAATCATTAAGAGTTGATTAAGAGCTATAAAATAACAAAGCATTCCTACAGCTAAGGAAGCCAAATGGTTACTGGAAGAACACACTGTGGGAATTATTAAGGCACAATTTGACAACACTCTGAACAATGGCAGCAAAAATGGCTTCTGCATTCTTGATGCCAAATCCCTCCTGCTCATTTTCAAACATGATGGGCATGATGGGCAACCCAGCACCTGCTCAACTGCTTCTTTAAAAACATTTTTTTTTTAACTGAAGGCTTTTAACGCAGATCAAATTGGCAGTATCACTTACATATCAATCTCAAAGACTTAGCAGCACAACTGCAAAGGAGAGCAATAACTAAAAGCCAGGAATAAAAGCCAGTAACTAAAAACCGGTAAACGGAGAAACTGCAGCTTCTTCTCCAACCTCAACCTGTTCTTAAAACCCTTCATTAAACACTCTCCAACAGCCACTGCAAGACAGGATACTAGTTAATCTAATACAGTCTTTCAGAAAGCTTGTTACAAAATGCAAGACAATTCTCCCACAAATTCCATGCTCTAAAAAATCTCACAAGCATAAAAGTTTCAGCAAAATGGAAACTAGCAAGGTACAGGAACAAGTTCTGTAAGATAATTCAGGGAAAGAAAAAAGGTGATAAAAATAAAAAAGTTATCACTCACACAGCATCACTTTTTAYTATTTCTTCTTTAACCCTAACATACTCCAGTTGACTCTCTTGATAGATCTTGAGAGAACTCTACAAAGAAAGAAAACATAGTTAAAACATGTCCTTACAGAAGACAGAAAATAAATGGCAGACAGTTTACCTTGTCCTAATGGAAACAACTGGATAGTCAAAAGATACAGTTGAGAAAATAAGCGAGTTAAAAAGTCAGATTATATTTGCTCTTTAAAGGCATAAGTTCTGATGATAATAACTACAAATCTCCTGGAGTCTGTGCCTCCATTGCTTATTTGGACAGGAACTCAAAGCTGTAGTCAAGAGCACAACTAGTATACACAACTATACATACAATCCTGCTTTTTCTGAACAGGTGCCATCAGGATCTCCACTACAAATGCTTGCTGAGAGAAGATGGTTTAAAGATAAAACACAATGCTAACATAGAAGAGAATTCAGGAACAGTGACAGGACAAATGTTAATTCTCTATCTTACAGGGAGATTAAAAAAATTACAAGAGTGAGAGGTTGGGGTATTTTCTTCCCTTGCTATAAGTAACAGYGACTTTCTACTGAATACCTGCATTTGGGGGATTTGAAGCGGCAAAAGATTGTCTTCTATAGAAGACAATCTCAGCTAAGGGGTGGAGAAATTGGGGATAAACTCAAGGAGCTAAAAACAAAAGAATGCATTCAAAATGGTAACAGAAGCAGAATACTATTCTGGACAGACCCCCTTTGCCCCTTTTTATTAGAATATGTTACAGAAAATTCAACAACCTAATAACATTGGAATGGAAACCTAAAGGAATTTGAAAATACACTTCTCCTTCCTGCCTAAATAACAGAAAATAATTTTTAAAAAAGGATCACAAGTCACAGAAACTACAAATGGCTGAACTTTTTCCCTTTCTAGCTCTCACTATCATTTAATTAACTTGACCTAAAATCAGAGCTGCCTGTTCTAAAGAGCTGGAAATAATAACCAGGTTCATTAAGATGAGAATTAAGTACACATAGTTCAACAGAAAAAGTGCAAGTTATTTAAATTTTAAGAGCACACCTTTTTCTCTTCTAACTCTGCTTTCAAAGAACCCAACTCTTCCTGACACTTTTCCAGAGGCAGGATTTTCTGTAGCATCTGTTCCACTTGGCAACGAAGTGCAGAGATCTCTCTGAAATTAGAAATATAATTAAAAACAAAAACAAAACAAAACCATGGGTGTTTTAAAGCCTAAATTCAGCATTCTGATTCTTCAGGCTGAGCATTTTCCTTTCCCTGATGGGAAAAAAAGCTCTGCCAGATATCCAAAGGTTTTTATTATATGGGTGATCTGATTTTTCCAAATAATCTTTTATACACAGAGAAAATAAAGATCAGACTTAAAAACATCAAATGGAGCATAATTTGGATGCAGGCAGGCTTCACATGTCACACAGTAGTACCTCTAGCTGCCCACATTGAGATGCCATGAATAAGTGTGCCCACATAAGTAGTGCTGTGAAATGAGAGCAGAGCCCAACTGCGGGAATTTTCAACAGGCAGGATACAGCCTTTAAAGATGTTATGCTGCCTCTTACTGTGTACTCTGGTAGAGTAAGGCACTCTGCCACAAACTCTAAGTCAAAATGCATCAGAAAAACAGGGCTGCCACAAGCACCTTTACATTTGTAAAGCACCAAAAACATGAGCTCCACATCTCCATTCAGTCACTTTATATTCTTAAGCAACAAAGGCCAGGAAAAGATATTAATACAGGTACTGCAGAAGAAGGTTAGACAGGCTGACTCTGCCCCTCTCTGGGCTGCCCCCGTTCCCCCATTTATTTTCTCATAAAGGATACCTTTGCAAATTGTGGCCTAAAAATGCCTGAAGAAAAGGATCAGATGAAAAGCTTAACATAGACCCAGGGTACCTGCTATTACAGTGACAGGCTCCTAAAACTGTCTAAGACACAGAGAATACAGTAGATTTAAGTAAACAATTTGGTTTAAACAGGATTGTATTCTTTCTTACCTTTCAGCAAACTGAAGCTGTAATCTCTCGTTAAGGTAGAAAGCTACTGGTAAACCAGCTTACATATTTTCCTTAAATTTATTTGAATCCAATCCCCACTTGCAAATAAATACAAAATCATGAATTCCCTCCAACAGACAAAATATATTAGAGAATCATTTAAATATGTTTGAGGTGAATAAGTATAAGGTCTAAAATAACATTAGAGCTTCTTCCGAAGCAAGACAAAACTTGGATCATTCTCTCTCCATATTAAGTCATGTTAGACATAGCCAGATCTTACATGCATTAAACTTAATTCCAAAGCCCTATTTTCTGTAAACTCTTTACAAGGTCTATTCAGTCTGCTCATTACTACAGATAGGCATCCTCTCTTAACTGAAATAAAAAAAAATAGCTCAAGTCTTTTTATAGAGTTAGTGTATCAAAATCCCACATACAAACACTAACAGGAAAAAAATAAAGGATATCAGTGCATTTCTGTTGATACTCTGTCAGCAAACGACTGTAAGAAAAAAAATAAAGACATTATTCACAAAATCCAACTATACTATTCATTTTCTTAGTTGATTTGGTCAGTTATATCTTTAAGATACCTTTCCTTCTGCTTTTCAGATAAATGCAGAAGACAGATTGGTCTGCAATTGCTGATGCAACTCAATATTGCAAAATGATTATTTTTGGTTCAGTAAACCACTCTAGCCTCAAATTAGACCTTTTCAAAATAAGATTTAAAAAAATCTAGCAATTACATGAATTTGTAGCCGTTAACTATTTGTAGCCTTTTTAAGCAAACTATTCAGGTAAAGAGTGTACACACCCATGCACACACCCATATCATCACCACAGTACATCCAAGTTCCCAATGTTTCCTAGGAATGGCTAGACATTCCTTGGAATGTTTTCTTAGGAAAGGCTATACATTATTGGAAGAAAAATGGTTTAAAAATAAACACACACGCAACCACTGTGAGAAAGCTATTAAACACTATTCTCCTAGGAGCCATAACAAGAGTATAGCATTTATTCTTATGTAAGTTGTAGAGTGAGACAATGGACAACACCAAGGAAGGTGCTCTCCTCTGCTCAAATTTTGTTTTTGAAGAACACA
This sequence comes from Rhea americana, assembly GCF_003343005.1. Classification (NCBI taxonomy): domain Eukaryota; kingdom Metazoa; phylum Chordata; class Aves; order Rheiformes; family Rheidae; genus Rhea; species Rhea americana. Next base: position 495,283 of record NW_028186427.1, on the reverse strand, counting down.
GAAAAGAAAGGACAAGAAAGAAGGATCATGACAGTTACTGTAATACAAGAAGGACTGCATTACTTTCTCTTCTAAGACTTTAACTGCTACAAAAAGAGAAGGGCTGAGCTACAAGTCTCTAGAGAAGAGGCAATTCCCATAGGAAATACATGCATTGGCAGGGACAAGCGGGCACAAAGTTTGAAGGCATCAGAAGGAATCATCCATCCATGCATCCATGTGGATCCACGCATCCACAGAGCAAAGGAACTTGCAGGAAAAGGGTCTGATGCATTAGACAGTRAAGGCTCTTTCAAAGCCCTTCTGGAAATTGGAATACAGTACTAGAATTCCGACTAGCAAAAGCTAGACTGACATGTATCTGGGAAAGAGTACATGAGAAATAAACCATTACAATTGGGTTGTAATTACACTTGACATCAGGCCACAGTATGGAGGTAAACAAATAAACATTTCTCCACATAACCATATATTGATGGTGATTGAGAAAAGGAAGAACAAGCTATTACAGAAAAGAAAGCAAATTATCAGGAGCATTTTAAAAAAACGCTGTTCTGATCATCACTCAGCCTCATTTTGCATATTCTGATATTTAACATCAGCAGCATTTCATATATTAATGCTAAAACTATGTTTTCTTAAAAAGGTTTGTATATTCCTGTGGTCAACTTTTAGTTCTCATACTACATTCTTCATGAGAAATGAAACCAAGTCTCTTCAAAGAACGCATTCTGCTATTTACATAAGTAAATGATACAGCTATACAAAACATCTTCATTTTTACTACCGTTACACAAAGACATTTTAGGGCATAAATAAACAAGTCTTACAGTCTAGATTTAGGAACTAGTCCTGAAGAAGTTATACTATTTTGAAGAAGTGTTTTGCTTTTTTTTTTTTTGCATTAATGAATAGCTACTTTCCATAGAATCACATTTGCTATATTTCTTTAAAAAATGAAGATCAATCAACTTATGCAATTGTACTTACTCTCCATCAATCATTTTTTGCTTCAGCGCAATTAATGCAGCTACATATTCATTTAAACTCTGTAAGGAAGAGTCTGAAGTTGGTAAAGAAGTTCCACCCCAGAAACAGTAGCATATGCAATAAATACACTCTGAACTACATATTCATACATAGAACAGAGCAGTCATTAACTGCTCGTGTTCTACGTAATGCAATAATCTGCCTTTTTTCTAACTCGATCTTTCAGCGAAAGAGTTACTAATTGATTAAAAACAGATTCATATTTACATGTATATACAAACGCCTGTAAAGAGTGCAGGCTCCACAAGAAAGCTTGTATACCTAGATGAGGCTTTACTACAAGAGCTTTTAAAACTTTGCCTTTGCAACAAAATATACACTAAGTATTTTCCCATAACCTTCTCTTTCAGAATCACATTAAGCCTTTGTAGAATATTTCCAATAAACAGTCCTTATTTGTTGATTTCCCCACTTCATAATTCAAAATCATTCTAGGCATATCTGACGACCTTCCTCTCATACAAAAGGGAACTCAGATTACCCATACTGTTACACCGTCAAACCACAAGCGCTTCCAAGGGCGCTGAAGGAGCTGCATTTCCCCGGGAACGTACATGCCCCCCACCACTGTGAAGCAAACTCAAAAGGATACATCTACGGCACATGACAGAGCGGAAGGAGTTCACTAGCAGATCCCTCCAGCCACGCTGCAGAGCCTGGGCTGCGGGGAGACAAACTACTCTTCTGCCGGGCACGCACAGTCTTTCGCTCCGTTAAAGCTCGCCGCGGCCGCTCGCGTCGCAGACCCGCTTGCCGCACTCGCTACCCGATCTCCCGCGGCGCCCAGCTCCGCCTGCCCGTTAACGCCCCGCGGTCGCGCCCGTCACCAACAACCCCCCAGAAGCTCCGGCGCCCGGGCAACGCCCGCTGCTACCTGCTGCAGAACCCCGCAGTTGGCGCAGGTCGCGGCGGCGGCAGCCGTCCCCGCCGGCGGCAGCGGCGTCTCTCCAGGCATCATAGTCGCCGCCGCGCCCGGCCCCAACCTGGCCGCCGCCACACACCCGGCCCCGACAGCGGGGCAGGGACGGGGCGGGGGCTCGGCCCAGGCGTCGCGCATCGCGCCACCGACTCTGTGAGGACCCAGCTCGCCACCGCCCTCCCCCCGAGGGTGGCTCCGACAGTGCCTGACGAGCGATGGAGGAGAAGGCACCCGAAGGCGTCCTCTGCCGCGGCCAGTGCTGAAAGCGCTCTGTGAACACCGCCTCGTCACAGGATAAGAAGCAGCTTCCCCTGCATGTGCATCCACCCACTGCGAGCAACATTTTTCCCTGATACGGGCACTTCCTTCGGGTKCCGCCCCGGCCCGAATGCGGCGAGCGGCGATCGCGGGAGCACGTGATCCCACGGATTTTCCCGCCTCTCGCGAGAAGCCGGGCAGGACCCCGGGGAGCGATGCTTGCCGGGAGCTGGAGTCCGGGGGCACAGCCGCAGCCTGGGCGCTGGCCGGGCTGCAGCGTTGGCGACCTCGGCGCGTAGGCAGCGGACAGCAGGACGGTGCCGCCTTTCCTTCGTACCGCGTTGACAGTGGACGTGGGCAAAATTCGCTGCTGTTATTCTCTTACATTTACAGAGTCAGCTCTTGTAAGAGATTTTTAAGGCATGATTTAGCACCGCTGCGGTCGCAGCATGCTTAGGTTGTATAATTAGCAACGTAAACTGTGCTTTTGTTTCTTACAACGGGAGAAGGAGCCAGACCCTCACATACCAACAGAAGCTCCGTGAAAACGCCACCCCGTTGTCATTCACAACGCAAACTGTCACCTCTTGTGGCATGTGTCACCCTCAGCTTGCCATCAGCAACTGAGGCAATACTGACGACGGGTGCAACCAGAGGCTCTGCAGAGGAAACAGACACCTGAACATCTACACAGGAACCAGTGCAACAACACCAAACCTGCCCTGTGGCAGTCTCAGCTGTGTAGCAGAAAGGCCTAGTATGATAAAAATGAGAAAAATTTTGTATTAGTCCAGCACTACATTTCCTTTCCATGTACTCATCAGAAAGCTTTTGCATAAATGAAGGGTTAAAGGCCTGGATAATGAAAACTGTTTAGGATGTCATTGGCTTTAATGTTTGAAACATCATAGCACAAACAGGTGTTCAGGTGGGACAAACCTCAGGCTATTTTTTTCATCATCAGAGAAATAAATAAGTTTATTAACTTAAGAAATTGTTAGTGACTCTGGTTATTCATGAATAATGGCACTTCCTTTTTTCACATTAGTGAGAAGTCTGAATATAAACTTTTATTTCATAAAACTGAAGTCTTGTTTCATAAAACTCAGGAAGTTACCTCATGAGGTTCAACAAGGGCAAGTGCAGAGTCCTGCACGTAGGGAGGAATAATCCCATGCACTGGTACAGGCTGGGGGCTCACCTGCTGGAAAGGAGTTCTACAGAGAAGGACCTGGGAGCGCTGGTGGACAACAAGTTGACTATGAGCCAGCAATGTGCCCTTSTGGTCAGGAAGGCCAAAGATAACCCGGGGTGCATTAGGAAGAGGGTTGTCAGCAGGTCAGGGGAGGTGATCCTGCCCCTCTACTCAGCCCTGGTGAGGCCTCATCTCGAGTACTGCATCCAGTTCTGGGCTCCCCAGTACAAGAGAGATCTGGAGCTACTGGAGAGAGTCCAGCATAGAGCTACAAAGATGATCAGAGGGCTGGAGCACCTGCCCTGTGAGGAATGGCTGTGAGAGCTGGGCCTCTTCAGCCTGGAGAAGAGAAGACTGAGGGGGGATCTTATCAGTGTCTGCCACTACCTTAAGGGAGGGTGTCAAGAGGTTGGGGCCAGACTCTTCAGTAGTGCCAAGCAACGGGCACAAACTGAAACACAGGAAGTTTTATCTGAATGTGAGGAAAAACTGCTTCGCTGTGAGAGTGACAGAGCACTGGACCAGGCTGCCCAGAGAGGTTGTAGAGTGTGCTTCTCTGCAGATATTCAAAGCCCGCCTGGATGCAACCCTGTCTAACATGCTGTAGGTGACACTGCTTGAGCAGGGGGGGTTGGATTAGATKATCTCCAGAAGTCCCTTCCAACCTCAACCATTTTGTGATTCTGTGAAAACAAAAAATGTGTAAATACAGAAAGAAAGCAGGAGAAATAACTGACATTAACATAAAACAAGATGCGAACTACACAATGAAATTGCCAGAATTATCTCTTGCTAGCCAGAAATAGCAGCTGGAGGGTAGAACATCACATTATCAGCAAATCAAAAGCAAAAAATCTGCATGTTGGATTTGAAGCAAGCCCCTTTAACGAGAAGGTGCTCGAGTGATAGAAGGCAGGTGCTTGCAGACTAGGCCAGCAGTCTCCAACTGCTTCTCTCTTGGGCTCTGTGCAAGGAAGTAGAAACTGARTTTTGGTGGATTGTGACGCCCATCCATTCTTACAAATAATCCTAGGCAGTTTTAGGTTTTCATCAGACTAAGGTTAATGAGAAACACCTACTTATTTCAGTGGATTTTGATTCTTGTAACACTTCTGAATTACAGTTTTCCAAAGAAATAGCTCAGAAGTGGAACATTTCAACTATCTGGGGTATTTTCAGCTAGCAAATTTTGGTTTTATTAAGTCTAGTCAGTTCAAGTGCTCATGACAAACAGAAAATTTTCCCACAGTAAGGCTACAGTTACATATTATTCCTGAGTTAAATACTTTCATCCAAAGACAGGGAAGCACAGATTCTTTTATAAATCTTTTTAAGAGAAAAAATGTAAGAATAAAATATTTAAATAAAGTAGATTGAAACACGAAAACAAGAAAATCAGACCTGCAAAAGAGTAATGTGGAAATTTTACATAAGTGGTGAAGAACATGGATAACAGAACAAAAATCATATTTAAAATTTTGGAGGAGGGCATGGGAGTCAGAAAAACTGCTAAGGTTAGGTGATTTTCTTCCATTGGAAGCATCAGAGCAGTCAGAAGAAAAGGCAGCATTTAGACTGAATGTTGACCTCTAAAAATACTCTCAGCTTGGGGCAGAAACACTGAAGAGAGTTAGAAAGTTTGCTAATCTAATCTATTGGTTTAGAATATCTAATTTTTACAGACCAGTCATATGATTTCTGATATAATACATATGACACGAAAGTACTTTGAGGTTAGATCAGTCTTGCCTGCTAGATAATATAAAAGGAAATCATCTCTGTTCCTCAGTTTCCTGAAAAATTCTGTAGAGCTAATGCTGCTTACCACACATTCTGAGATACTCAAAAATGTGTTTTTGAAAAAATGAGAGGGCATTTCAAGTGTATGTTATTTTTGTGTGTCTAATGCAAAAGGCATTGTGCTGTGGTCCAGAGTGGGAGGGATCAAAGTCTATGGTTCACCAAAACATCCAATAAACAATAGGTACCTGAATCCAATTCGATTTTTTGTATCTCATTTAATGTTTTTGAATGTTAGATACAACTCTATTAAGCTGATTTTTCTTTGAATGTGTCAGGAGGCCAATACTCTCTGACCAGCTCCTTTTAGATATTCCACAAGCAGATAGTTTAGTGTTTAATACCAGATTTTCTCATTTTATATTATTTGACATTACACAGGATTTTGATTTAGCAGAGTGATATAGCAATGCACTTCAGTCACAATACAAGTACAACTTACTCTTAGCAGAGTAATTGCAATGTATAGTTGTCACACAAATGTGATTCTTATTACTGGTCTCTATAATATGCTCACCATCTATGGCTATTCTTGCTCAGATTTGGGCCTAACACACAGCTCATGCTAATACCTGATGTGTGCTGGGAGCTAACACAAGAGCAAGACATACACCAGATACTCAAGGACCCAAAGAACAAGGTCTCCTATCCTTGCAATTTTATATGTAACTGCTCATTAACACTTGATAAGACCAAAACTCTTCAGAATTAAGCAAATTCTTGCCCAAGAGCTGAAATGACCAATATGAATAATATAAACAAAACTTCTGACCAGGAAGGTAAAAATATTTCAGCTCACCCCAAACATCATTTGAAGCAGATCCATCATCATCCGGACTGCTGAGGCTCTCATGCGTCCTGGTGCAATTCAAGGAACACCTTCATCATGAAGGAGAAGGAAGGATGAGCACGATCACTGTTGGTTAGGTAACTATTTTGCTCGTAAGTATGCAAATCAGTGATTTCATAAAGTAATTAACTAGAGAATTTTCAATTTAGGATAGTCTATTGGAAAGGGATTGAGCCCTTGTTTGCCTTTTACCCACTAAGCTTGTGAAATAAAGTTTGACTCACACAGTACATTGTCCTGTAAATTTGAGAGGTCACAACAAACCATGACACTTATAACACTGTCTTCAAAGCTCCTTTCATCTGTTCAGTTTTTATAGTTTGTGTTGGGCTGAGCTTTGTATGCACATATTTTCTGTCCTTATTAAACAAGAGTCTAACTGATTTTTCATAGAAGAGCTGCTTTAAACAAAAAACAACAAACACTGGATTTCTTCTGAAGGACTAGCAGCTACAATTGCAATAAAATAACTCACTACTCTATTGCTACCCTGTTTTTAGAAACTGCAACTCCCAGTAATTCCTATGTTCATCATGACGTTGTGATTTGTCAGTCTGTATACTATGAGCTCAAAATATCTCTAGCTGTCATCTCAATTTTCCAGAACAAGAGGATAAGTCAGTTTTTATTTTTTCCAGCTATGTAAGAACTCCTTTGGTAAAAAGAGGCCTTCAAAACCTCTAGCAATCCAGAAAAACATACATTTCTGAGATTAAAAAATTGCTACCTGACAAGAACCCACAACGAAGCCTTCACAGTGATCACACTTTTGGATGCTTAATGCACTGTGCCCAGATTGTACATATATGATATTGTCACTAGCTCAAAAATCATAGGTCTAAAAAAACATGCTCTAAAAGCATGAAGTTGGCTTAAAAATCATAATGTTCTAAATCAATATATGAGCCTTTTATTTTCTAAAGCTATAGAGAAAACTATTCTAAAATGTAACTTCAAAGAGTAAAAATACATTTTTTAAGATGTCTGCTGCTCTGACCATCCATTTAAATGCTGTGAGAGTACTTCCCTTTTCTAGCAACAGAAGATTGCCTTGAATGCCCCAATAGCCCCAATCATTGAAGATTTCCCTCACACCTAACTTTTATAGGCTCTCTGTTGCTCCTCTTTTATGGCCTATCTACCCTTTGGAGCCATAGAACAGGAGCAATTTTGCCCATGAACCAGCCTTCAGTTTCATTAAAATCAATGATGGCAACTAACTATTGAAAACAACTGTACTGCTTTCTACAGACAGGGAAAATTTTAGATAAGTGGTAGTCACCTTGCTAGCTGCAGCCCTTTTAATAACTGTGACATACAGCGGCCATTTTTATAAAGGAAAATTCCCAAGATAGCAATTTTCACCTTTCAGGCAACAGGGATCCCTTGCCTCTCCTGGTTAGCAATAGCATTATAAGAATTGGCTGCAGGTGGGTAGGCCTTAGGATGTGGCCTTTTGTTGTATCAATCACTCAATCTCTTCCAAGTGTCTTTACAAACAGGCCAATAACCTCGTTTATGCCTTTTATCTGAAACTGTCACTGAGTAAAAAGTATTTGGAGCATGGATCAGAATGTTGCCTTCCTCAGTGGGTGCCTAGACAATTTATTTTTTACTCTTCCTTTCTTCTTCCTTCTCCTTTAAACTAAGGAATAACAAGATTACTTTTTGTGGTGTTTACCCAAAGAATTTTGCCTTCTTTTCTGAACAGCTAACTGTTTTTCATCTCCTTCCTTCCCAATCCAGAACAGCCTTTAGATCAGTGATCAGAATACTAAAAGCAGTTTGATCTTAAAAAGATTTACTGACATAATAACTATAAGATGAAACACAATAATTCTCACACTGCTATTTGTGCTGGACATGACTTTTAGTAGGATATTGAAAGAACAAGATCCTCTTGTGTCCCTTTATGATAATTTCAAGCACTATATTTAATCCTGTATAACTAGGACATATGTAAGTAATAATAAGCAGATGAATATGAAGTTTGGCAGACTTGATCGTAATCTCTTTCATAGGGAAATAAGTAATGATTTTACTTGGCTGGTTGTATGATTGATGTATGTATAAGATCAGAATCAAAATTATTATTTTTACTTTATATTAAATTTTATATTAAATCAATGTCAAGACTATTACCTCAGCTGAAATCATTGCCCTAAACTGTATTTTTCCCTGAATGCTTCAACTCCTCCTTTTTAGATTTATTTCCTTCTATTGCAAGGCTATTGCTGTGATCAACATATACCACTTAACTTCACAGTCAGTGAGTCTTCAAGTTGTAGTTTTTTGCAAGAATATCAGTATTTTGTTTCTCTGACTCCTTTCTCTCCTGCCCATATATCGTATTTTTTACTTGTGCAAAATCTATATTTAGTGAGTTTTTCAAATGGCTGTTGCCATATGTCATCAGAGGCAGTTCTACAGCATTGAACTATCTACATGTCTGCACTTTAAAGTTTTCATTCTTCTGTATTCAAACCCTTTTAAGTAAATAATCAGTCATCTGTTCAGACTGCTGAACGTTAATGTTTTGGAAGCAAATTGTTGCATTAAAAGGGAGTGGAAATGAAGGGAAACTTGTGAATTAGCAGACTGTAATGCAGTTTAATCTCTGTGTTTATTGTTTCTGTCAGAAATTACTTTTGAAACATTTTGGAAAATAAAATATTTGCTTTTTCAAATGAATATGTTTGGTTCTAAAAGGCAAGAATGCTAAAAAAATAGTCAGAATAGTCTCTGGCACATACAAAAACATACAGTGCATTTATTACATTTCCCCCATAGCAAACAACCTGAACCCTATGTGTTGCTACCTATGTGCTCAGAGAATTTTTTCCAAGAAAATGGTATCACTAAGTAAAAATGCATTAAATATAAGTTTGTTCATCAAGCGATATTGTCTATCTCCTTGGTAATGATTATGAGAAAGTTCTTTCTTATATAAGGAAACAAATAATACTTTCACAGTTTTTCACCCACTCCTTTCTGGAAGTAAATGCTATGAGATCATGCAGGTTTCATCCTTCTTTGGAAGAGAATATTTTACATATATAGGACAGATGGGAGCAGCAAAATAGATCTAGTGCTGCCAGCTGCTCAGTCAATTTTCCAGTAATTTTCTCCCAAGAAAATGCTTAAAATACTGAATTTCTCYCCAGAAAAATAGATTTTACTTCATAGATGCTAATTAATACTTCTTAAGCACCGTATCTCTTTCATGTACCATTTCTTTTTCTATAGCACTGTACTTGACAATGCTATACATAAAAGAATCATATGAAGAACAATTTAAAAGTTCAGTAAAAAAGGGGGCCTGAATAACTATTCCTGACAAAATATATAAAAAAAATACCTACACAGATGTGATGATAAGAGGTAACTTATAATCTAGGAGTTACACTGATCACTGAGAGTTCTGTTGTGAAGTCTGGATCAGATAGAGATTTGTTGTAGCACTTCAAAAAGTCAAAACCTCTGTGTATTTGTTTCTTATGTGCACAATAAGGAAAGAAAATATATATCATGCATGAGTACTGCAATGCTTTTGACAATGTGAAGTGTATAAGAGCTGGTATTCAAAAGCTACAGTGTTACTGACAAAGCACATGGAGAAATGCCATTAGTTTACAATAGGACATTAAGTCCAGGCACAGGACATTCTAGGGAAGGCAGAAAAATTAATGAAGTCACATTTAGAACCAGATTCTTGGAAAGCAGCAGGATTTATATCAGATTGTCATATCTCATTTTKTACTTTTCCCTTCTTTTTAGGTAACTGGAGTACAAAAAACTTGACAAGAGAGCAAAGTATGTTCTGAAGAACAATTTTATAAGCAGTCAGAAAATGGTGCTTATTTTTTTTTGTAACAAGGAAAAATGATACCATTTTTATTTATTTCTTCAGAATCCCATATATCTGTTTTTATGGCTTCCTAATATTCTTAAATACTGTGGCTACTCAGAGAGAAGCCATCCACATGCAGAATATGTTAGCAAGGCTCCTTTAATACTGATTAGAGTGGAGAGGCACATTGTAGAATGTGCTTCAACTGACCTATTTTAGAAATGTAAGAGAGAGAGAGGGTGAGATGAATCATACACCATAAAAATACCTTTTTCTGTCTGTTGGCTTATAGGAATCTAGAAGACAACTTCCAATGTAGATGCCTACACTACGAATATCTGCATGTGAACACATGAATTCCACTGTACTGTCTCAATTTTTTTTTTGTTCTGTTTTCTCTATTAGTACCTTTGACAATAGCATGAGCAATACCATTTGCAAATGCTCATTTATTTTTCCGGCATAAAATGTGACTGATAACTTTACGTTCATATATCAAAAGTATTCCCCCACATAGGAGCAACTAAAATGAATGAACCTGAAAAAAACATTTTTGTTCTAAACTTCATAGCCAGACTAAAAGGAACAAGCTGAATTCATATTCTATAATTAAATATGTGCTGCATGTATAGTTCCTAGCTAAAAATTATTTTCATTTTTTTGTGTAAATTCCTCCTGCTACTGCACAGAGTAACTGTACCTTCTCAGGGGAGAGCAGATTCCAGGGACTGCAGTGTATGGCAGGCAGAAAAGAATGAGAGCAAAACTGAGGTGAAAGACATAAAACTTCCCAGGGTATAGAGAAGAGTGTGCTATAACAAAAAGACATTAAGTTCACAAAACAAGTCTGGAAGCAACAAATCCACCTTCAGGGCCACAGTGCATGGGGAAAGCACCATTTATTTATTTTTTTATTTGTGTTTGGTCTAGTGTTGTAATTGATATTTCAATAAAACCCGGCTTTTTTGAATTTGAAGAAGTCTTTTCATTGTTTTGGGGAGTTTATTGTAAGGAGATGATCTAAATCTCCGAATTTTGGGCACCTCAGACACCTAAGTCATGTAGTTTCATCACTGAATGTGATTAGAATTACTGAAAATGCTGGAAATACATCGATCTCAGGAGATTATTCAGAAGGGGGCTCAATTGTTCTAGGATGTTTGGTCTGGAGCTTCATTGATCAACAATCACTTCCAATCTAGATCATATGTGACCACAGCATTAACAAGCAGAGGGGTTGGACTAGATGATCTCCAGAGGTCCCTTCCAACCATTCTGTGATTCTGTGAGCARTCCCTTGGGAGGGAACAACTTAGAACAACAGCAGTACACATTAAAAACGCAAGTGCAGGAACAGATGTGAGAGACCCAAAGTGGCCATCAGCTATAATAATTTTCCTAATGAAATCCTAAGAAAAAGTATATCTTAAGTTTCATCCATTTGAACTGTCAAGTGCCAAAATTTGGATTCATTGTATCTATGTAGTCCCCATGGACCAAGCATGAGAAAAGCTCTGGTGTGAAGATGACAGTTCCAAAGCAAATGTTAGGAAGTGGATCTCAAAGAGCTATCTAAGCAAGAGGAAGTAGCTCTACCATAAACCACACCATCCAGGACAGAGATGAATACTGCTGAAAAGACTGCTGTCAGCCGCATAAAATGTAGACCTATAATTTAATTTTATTTCTAGTAATCCTTAGTATATGCCATTATATTAGATAATGCAGGTTGCTCTCTGAGGTGATTTTTTAATTGCTATTTACATTATGAATGACAATTTCTTAACTGGAAAAGAATGTATCTAATGGGAGGAAATTTTACACTAGGTCTCAACTTAGCAGGTAGGGAGGGTCAGGCAAAAAGAAAAAAAAAGTAAAAATTGTAATTTATGCATGTTGTTTAAAAAAGTTTCACAAAACTGGAAAAAAAGAACAAAACCAGGTGAGAGGAAGGCTTTTTTAAAAAAATTAAAAGGCTAGCCACACTGATTTCATCATTGTATTTAAGTGCAGGAATTTACCASAAAAAATAATTCTCATAAAACTACTCATTTTTGTAAATACTATTCCCGTGACAGAAAGCAGAAAAAAAGAATTATTTGTGCATATTAGCAATATTGATCCTGAACAGCTTTTACTCACACAAAAAGATGAAATCTACTCAAGTACAGGAGCCCTCATTATGGATTCAGTGCTAGAAATAAGATGTTAATTTTGATGAGGCTGTTAGGGGAAAACTGAAAAACAAGGTACTTTCTTCCGAAGCTGTATACTGATCCATAATTTATTATCTTGTGTCATTCAGCAATTGCAAATTAATATTAGTGTAATCTACACAAAGTATTTCACTCTTGAGCATCACATAAGATGATTATCAGTCAGGCCTGACCATTGAAAAGAGACCAGTAAATTTGTTTCATGTACTACAATTTCTATAAAGCTGAGATGAGAGCATCAAACTTCCCTATTTTACGTAGAGCAATCASCAAAGAAAGCTAAATTGGAACTAGATAAAAACTTAATACAATATTCTTCTTWGAATCATAGAATCATASAATCAGTAAGGTTGGAAGGGACGTCTGGAGATCATCTAGTCCAAYCTCCCTGCTCAGCAGGGTCACCTAGAGCATGTTAGACAGGGCTGCATCCAGGCGGGCCTCGTATATTTCCAGAGAAGGAGACTCCATGACCCCTCTAGGCAACCTGGTCCAGTGCTCTGTCACTCTCACAGTGAAGAAATTCCCCCTCACGTTCAGCCAGAACTTCCTGTGCTTCAATTTCTGCCCATTGCCTCTTGTCCTGTCACACGGGACAACTGGAAAGAGTTTGTCCCCATCCCCTTGACACCCTCCCTTCAGGTACATATACACATTGCTAAGATCCCCCCTCAGTCTTCTCTTCCCCAGGCTAAAGAGGCCCAGCTCTCACAGWTGTTCCTCATAGGGCAGATGCTYCAGCCCTCTGATCATCTTTGTAGCTCTACGCTGGACTCTCTCCAGTAGCTCCATGTCTCCCTTGTACTGGGAAGCCCAGAACTGCACACAGTACTCGAGATGAGGCCTCACCTCTGAGCTCTGCCTTTCAGCCAGTTCTCAATCCACCTCACTGCCCACTCGTCTAACTAACACTTCCTGAGCTTATCTAGGAGGATGTTAGGGGAGACAGTGTAGAAAGCCTTGCTGAAGTCAAGGTACGCAACATCCACTGCTCTCCCCTCATCTACCCAGCCAGTCATTCCATCACAGAAGGCTATCTGATTGGTTAAGCAGGATTTCCCCTTGGTGAAGCCATGCTGGCTACTCCTCATCACCTTCTTTTCCTCCATATGTCTGGAGATGACATCTAGAATGAGTTGTTCCATCACCTTTCCAGGGCTGGAGGTGAGGCTGACTGGCCTATAGTTGCCTGGGTCCTCCTTCTTGCCCTTTTGAAGACTGGAGTGACATTGGCTTTCTTCTAGTCCTCAGGCACCTCTCCAGTTCCCYGTGACTTTTCAAAGATGATGGAGAGCAGCCTGGAAACAACATCTGCCAGCTCCCTCAGTACCTGTGGGTGCATCCCATCTGGGACCATGGATCTGTGGATGTCTAGGCTGCCCAGAAGGTCTCTAATCCTATCCTCCTCAACCGAAGGAAAGTTTTCCCTTCTCCAGACTTTCTCCCTCACGTCCAGGCTCTGGGATTCCTGGGGGCTGCCCTTAGCAGTGAAGACTGAAGCAAAGAAGGCATTCAGTAATTCTGCCTTCTCTGCATCCCTTGTCACCAGGGTCCCTGCCCCTTTCAGTAGCGGGCCCACATTTTCCCTGGTCCTCCTCTTGCTGCTGATATTTTTGAAGAAGTCTCTGTGATTGCAGAGACTTTTGAAGATGTCTCTGTGATTGCAATGAGATCATGGCCCTGCAATCGCACACAGATCTCCAGCTCCTCCTGTTTATTCCCCATGCTGTGTGCATTGGTGTACATGCATTTCAAAGAGGTGGTCATGCCTGCAGGTTTCCCAGGAAGGGTCGCCCATAGCCATGTCCAAAATGCACATCCCCAGCTGCATGCACCCGTTGGAGGCCCCCAACCCAACTTGTGTTTTGTTGTCTACCCTGTCCGTATTACACCCCCCTCCCCCTCCTACCTAGTTTAAAGCCCTCTTTACTAGGCTGGCCAACCTGTTTGCAAAGGCAAATGTGCCCCGCTTGGTGAGGTGAATCCCATCTCTCCCCACCAGCTGTTGGCCTTCAAAACATGTTCCATGGCCATAGAATCCAAAACTCTGTTGCCAACAGCAACGGCGTAGCCAGTTGTTGATTTGGGAAATCTTCGTATTCCTCCTCCCAAGCTTCCTCCTAAACGGCAAGACCAATGAGAAGATCACCTGGGCTCCCAGACCCTTGACCACCGCGCCCAAGGCCTTGAAGTCTTCCCTGATTCTCTCTACTTTGTCCTCTGTATCGTTAGCACCCACGTGAAAGAGCAGCAGAGAGTAGTAGTCTGATGAGCATACAATCCTTGGTAGCCTTTCAGACACATCTCATATCCTTGCCCCCAGCAGGCAGCAAACCTCTCTAGAGGAGGGGTSAGGTCGGCAGATATGCACCTCTGTCCCCGTCAGCATGGAATCACCCACTACAACCACTCATCACCTCTTCCGAGTGGTCACGCAAGGCACAGGGTCAGACAGCCCAGTTGCTTCCCTTGAGGCCAGGTCTGGGTCCTCCTCATCCTGGAGTGCACTAAACCTGTTCTTCAACTGTAACTCCAGGTCTACAGGAGGATTAAGGGCCTTTCTTCTTTTTGTTCGAGAAGCAGCTAGCTTCTAGCCTTCTTCAACAGTGCTGTGCTGTACTATTTCGCTCTTCACAGAGTCCTCCAGCAACTCCCCTGCTGCAGGGATTTGGGACTCCAGGAGCAGTACAGTCTCTGAGGATGCCCTGTCTATCTCCCGCTCACTTTCTCACATGTTTCACAATCTACCAACTTCATCCCACAACTCCCTGACACAAATCCTCAACAACAACACACCTCTTGCAGTAGAGCTGACCATCAGTCCAGGCCTTCCGGAGAGGCTCCAAGCACTCCCTGCAGCCTGGGACCTGTAAGGCAGCATCTGCTGTAAGAGGCTCTGTCTGGGTTGATGCTTCCGACACAGCTGATACAGCAATTCCCACAGCCACTGGCAAATAAGCTTTACGGCAAGTTACAACCATGTTAGCAAGAGTGGGCGCTACTGGCACTGGAAGGTGTCCTCTTGCACCTAACTGCGCTCCTCCTGCACAAACTGCTGCACAAACTGCTGCCTCTAGGAGCTGTGCTCCAGGCCTGGCTCTTAAATAGACCTCTTTTTACTACTGACCCACAGGGTACTTGATCCACCCTAAACAAGGGCTACCTGTGTCAAAAGCCCCAGCTCCCTCTATTCAGGGGCAACAAGACTGCTCTAGCAGTAGCTACACCCAGCTAGAGTGGGGGATAATTGCTGGGGCTTCTTCTGGGAGAGCCTAAGGCTACCTGCAGTTGCCCTTGCCCAGCTCCCCTTACCTGTTAGCAGTGTCACTCTCTAGTCCCCACGTCTCACAAGGGTCAGCAGACCACAATGTCCAACACAGGCYCCAGAAGTTCAAGGCAGAGCCAAGACAGTGCTGCGCAAACTGCTGCGTCTGTTTGCTGCCTTCTTGAGTTGCTTCTGCTCCATATTGAAACAAAATACTTAAAGACTTGCATGTTATGATGCTCTTGAATCTCTATTTTAGAATAAGCGCAAGATTTATATTAGCCTTAGAAATGCTATACAGAATTCTCAGCCCTTTGGAAGAAGGGGCTAGGATTTCTGGAAATTTTCCTTATGACCTTGCAGTCACAGGTTTCTAAATCTGGTGAGATTTCCAGTGTAATTGAGACTGTCTTTGTGGAACAGTAGTTACTTAAAGCTCCGCTTCTGCGTACAATACAAGAAAACAATTCTTTTTTTTAGGATGAGGAGGTGTAACTCTTACAAAAAGGCTGTCCTTTTTCCTAGCTAAAATTAGTGATATTAGTTGTGAGAAAAAAWTTAGAGTCTTTCTGCATTTTTAAAGCTAAGATAATGTATTCAAGCACATTCCAAAATTTAGTTGTGTGGGATGATAGCATTTGGACTGCGCAGCTGGATTTTGTATCTGTTCACAAGCTATGTAGAGAATATAGAGAAAGACAGTGTTCCTATCTGCGTCCTTCCAAAGAAAGGAAAAAGTCTTTCAAAAGCCCAAAAGAATACGATTTTGGAAACACAATGTCAGAGAGCAGTAAGGGCTAGTTGCTCCCTAAAGGACAGGGAGCCAGGAGACAAAGTAAGGAGCCAGGAGCCAAAGTAGGATGACACAGTTGGTAGTCATCCACTGTACCTGAATGAGGCAAACAGAGCAAACCCAGGGGCAGCAGCCAGGTTTAACCAAGAGTTCAGATCTTCAGGCAAGTCTGTGGTGATTAGGCAGGTCCAAGTTTCAAGCTGGATCAAGACTGGTGAATGTAATCAAAGTCAGACACAGTTCAGTGATTGCCATGCAAGTTCATAGTGACAAGGAAAGAAGAGAAAACGAATGTGATGACTGACAATGTTAGAGCCATCTATCTTAAGGAGATCTTACATATATTGGTACCAAGTCCAATCTGTGGTAGCAAATGGCTCCAATCCAGATCTGCTTCTTTTCCAGAACAGGAAGCACTGTTTTAAATGGTATGATCTGTGATTGTTCCATATCATGGAAAAGGAAGGGAAAGGGGCTTTAAACACATATATAAACTAACATAAAGCCCTGACTGCTTAATCAGAACTTGTATTTGACCAGTGTAAAGCTATATTTATTATTTTCACATTTAGATGATTATTATTACTACAATTCTACTATTTTTTGTTCATCTCCAGATAGCTCTACGTTCAGAGAGGCTGAGTAGCTACAGCTTCGTTGCCAGGCAGCTTCTTTTTAAAAGCCATGAGTTATTTAGGAGTCTCAGCTGACTTTGAAAGCACAGACATTAAGATCTAATTATGGACACACATAGGCAGTAAATCATAGAATCATAGAATCAGTAAGGTTGGAAGGGACGTCTGGAGATCATCTAGTCCAATCTCCCTGCTCAGCAGGGTCACCTAGAGCATGTTAGACAGAGTTGCATCCAGGCGGRCCTTGAAGATCTCCAGAGAAGGAGATTCCACAACCTCTCTGGACAACCTGGTCCAGTGCTCTGTCACTCTCACAGTGAAGGAATTCCTCCTCATCTTCAGGCAGAACATCCTATGGTTCAATTTCTGCCCATTGCCTCTTGTCCTGTCACACGGGACTATTGAAAAGAGTTTGTCCCTGTCCCCTTGACACCCTCCCTTCAGGTACATATACACATTGCTAAGATCCCCCCTCAGTCTTCTCTTCCCCAGGCTAAAGAGGCCCAGCTCTCACAGATGTTCCTCATAGGGCAGATGCTYCAGCCCTCTGATCATCTTTGTAGCTCTACACTGGACTCTCTCCAGTAGCTCCATGTCTCTCTTGTACTGGGGAGCCCAGAACTGGATGCAGTACTCGAGATGAGGCCTCACTAGGGCTGAGTAGAGGGGCAGGATCACCTCCCTCGACCTGCTGGCAACACTCTTCCTAATGCACCCCAGGAGACCATTGGCCTTCCTGGCCACAAGGGCACATTGCTGGCTCATGGTCAATTTGTCATCCACCAGCACTTCCACGTCTTTCTCTGCAGAGCTGCTCTCCAAAAGGTCAGCCCCCAGCTTGTACTGGTGCCTACGGTTATTTYTCCCTAGGTGCAGGACTCTGCACTTGCCCTTGTTGAACCTCATGAGGTTCCTCTCCGCCCAACTCTCCAGCCTCTCCAGGTCTCTCTGAATGGCAGCACAGCCCTCCGGTGTATCAGCCACTCCTCCCAGCTTGGTAGCATTGGCAAACTTGCTGAGGAGGCACTCTGTCCCCTCATCCAGGTTGTTGATGAAGAAGTTGAACACGATGGGGCCCAGTACTGAGCCCTGGGGAACGCCACTAGCCACAGGCCTCCAACTAGACTCCCCASCACTGATGACAGGCAGACCCTCTGAGCTCTGCCTTTCAGCCAGTTCTCAATCCACCTCACTGCCCACTCGTCTAACTAACACTTCCTGAGCTTATCTAGGAGGATGTTAGGGGAGACAGTGTAGAAAGCCTTGCTGAAGTCAAGGTACGCAACATCCACTGCTCTCCCCTCATCTACCCAGCCAGTCATTCCATCACAGAAGGCTATCTGATTGGYTAAGCAGGATTTCCCCTTGGTGAAGCCATGCTGGCTACTCCTCATCACCTTCTTTTCCTCCATATGTCTGGAGATGACATCTAGAATGAGTTGTTCCATCACCTTTCCAGGGCTGGAGGTGAGGCTGACTGGCCTATAGTTGCCTGGGTCCTCCTTCTTGCCCTTTTGAAGACTGGAGTGACATTGGCTTTCTTCTAGTCCTCAGGCACCTCTCCAGTTCCCTGTGACTTTTCAAAGATGATGGAGAGCAGCCTGGAAACAACATCTGCCAGCTCCCTCAGTACCTGTGGGTGCATCCCATCTGGGACCATGGATCTGTGGATGTCTAGGCTGCCCAGAAGGTCTCTAATCCTATCCTCCTCAACCGAAGGAAAGTTTTCCCTTCTCCAGACTTTCTCCCTCACGTCCAGGCTCTGGGATTCCTGGGGGCTGCCCTTAGCAGTGAAGACTGAAGCAAAGAAGGCATTCAGTAATTCTGCCTTCTCTGCATCCCTTGTCACCAGGGTCCCTGCCCCTTTCAGTAGCGGGCCCACATTTTCCCTGGTCCTCCTCTTGCTGCTGATATTTTTGAAGAAGCCCTTCCTGTTGTCCTTAAYGTCCCTTGCCAGACTCAATTCCAGCTGGGCCTTAGCCTTCCTTGCCGCATCTCTACACACTCTGACTGCATTCCTTTAATTCTCCCAAGTAGCCTGTCCCCTCTTCCACATTCTGTGTATTTTCTTCTTCTGTCGGAATTTGGCCAAGAGCTCCTTACTCACCCATGCAGGTCTCCTGCCCCTTTTGCTGCACTTCTTCCTCATAGGAATGCACYGCTCTTGAGCTTGGAGGAAGTGATGTTTGAATACTAGCCAGCTCTCCTGGACCCCCCCTTCCTTCTAGGGCCTTAACCCATGAGACTCCACCAATTAGGCCTCTGAAGAGCCCAAAGTCCGCTCTCCTGAAGTCCAGGGTTGCAATCCTGCTTGTTGCCTTACTTCTTTCCTGATGGATCCTGAACTCCCCCATCTCATGGTCACTTCAGCCAAGGCTGCCCCCAACCTTCACATCTCTAACCAGTCTCTCTCTGTTGGTAAGGACTAGGTCCAACAGGACACCCTTCCTCGTAGGCTCCTCCTCCAGTTGTGACAGGAAGTTATCATCAATGCACTRCAGGAGCCTCCTGGACTGTTTGTGCCTAGCTGTGTAGTCCCTCCAGCAGATGTCAGGGTGGTTGAAGTCTCCCATGAGAAACAGGGCCTGTGATTGTGAGGCTACCTCCAGCTGTCTATAGAAGGCCTCATCAACTTTCTCTTCCTGGTCAAGTGGCCTGTAGTAGACACCCACAACAGTGTCCCTCATCTTGGCCTGCCCTTTGATCTTTACCCATAAGCTCTCAACTGCCGCCTCCTCCTCCTCCCCGCCTAGGCAGAGCTCAATGCATTCCAGTTGCTCTCTCACATAAAGAGCAACTCCACCACCTCGGCTTCCTGGCCTGTCTTTCCTAAAAAGCACGTAGCCATCCATGGCAGCATTCCAGTCATGTGAGCTATCCCACTATGTCTCTGTGATTGCAATGAGATCATGGCCCTGCAATCGCACACAGATCTCCAGCTCCTCCTGTTTATTCCCCATGCTGTGTGCATTGGTGTACATGCATTTCAAAGAGGTGGTCRTGCCTGCAGGTTTCCCACGTTTCCCAGATAGCTCTACGAACATGTCATCTCTGTGCCCTGCAGTCTTAAAAAAAGCCAACAATCAACTATTAAGCATTGCTAGGACAGGAGTAAAGAATATAATACAAAAATATATTAAGACTGTATAAATTAATAATGAGAGAAATCTGGTCCCTTCATTTAAAAAAGAACACAGAAGAATTGGGAAAGGTTCAGAAAAGGGCGAGAAAAGATGAAAAGCATGAAACAGCTTCTGTATAAACAATGACTTACAGAAACCTGGAAAAGAGTAGGGGTGGACATGATAGAAGTCTGTTAAATCTAGAGTGCCGAGGGAGGGAGTGGATTGAGCTCTGACCCTATCACACTTTGACAACTGTTGTCAAATAAAAGATCGTTAGCAGTAGAGCTGGCCAGGCAGGAACAGCAGTGAATGAAGGTAAAACGTAAGAATAAGCTTAGCTTTACCTAACAAGTATGGGTGCCTTGAGAGCCCAGACAAATCAGGTGCTGAAACAAACCATGCTGGTGGGATTCTCACATGATACAAATATTAAAATGATTTCCCTTGTTTGCAAGACCTGAGTATGCATCCCAAGGCACCATACAGAGAATTTGTCAGGGCACTGTATACATCAGTAGGCTTTATTTGCTCCACTGAAGCTCAAACCTGGGTCCCTGGTTCTTGCCTGAGCTATGTTGCAGCTGTATCATAGGCATACCTGCATCCAGCTCTGTCCCTTACTGCTGATGATCCACTGACTGGATTTCTCAGACTGACCTCAGATCTAACTCATCACCCTGCCTTTGTCTGGTGATCGCTGGACCATYAATGGGACCTATTCTTGTCACTAACTGCACCTCATTTGGGAACTGTAGGACTGTATCCTGACTGGTAAGGTCAGTTCCCTGCCTGCTTTGTTATTGCTTCTGGTTTGTCTTCCTCTGTGGCACAGTCCCATTCTTGGTCATCCCTGACAGTTAGCTCAGGCCTTTTCCAGCTCTGGGCTGAGCATCATGGATTATGCCCCTCAGGCTATGCAGGAGCTTGCCCCAGTGCCTTCCCCACAGCTCTAAGCTAATCACCAAACCCTGGAGGAAGCAATGGTCAGCATGCAGAGATAGGTTACAGCCCTGCCAGCTTCTGTAGAAGCCCCCATACCCAGAGTAATTTCTATCCCCAACTCCCCCAAAACCCTTCAGTGGGAATCAGGTGAGGGTACAGGGCTTCAGTTAGTTACATGTGGCTATCTGGTCCTCTGAGGGTACAAATAGGCCTTGATAGCCCTGACCAACCTCAYTTGAAGTCTCCACATAGGCCCAGGAGCTCCATGTAAGCTCAGCCCTCGGCCTGAGCTCTGCTGGAGGAGTGCTGGTTTTCTATTCAACTATAGTCATATCTGTGCCTGGCTGTGGACTGTGTTGTTCTTGGTCTGACCTCAGACCTGTCTTGTCACTGTGGACCTGCCTGGTGATGATTAGGACTGGATTCTGATCCCGATCTGTGGTGTGATTTCCTGGTTTGACTTCAGACCTGCCTCATCACCACAAGCTTCTCTGATGATCTAGATTCTTGATTGCACCTGGCTGTAATCTCTGGGTCTGCCCTGCTTCACTTGGATACTGTGGGACTGGACTGTGGCTGGGAAGGCCCCTGCTGCTGGATGTGTTATCCTTCTTGGCTCCCTGATGCTTAACGAGCAGCTGGCCCTCACTGCTCCTCTTTATGACTAAGCCAATAGATGCTAATTGCTCAGTAGTAATGATCTCCTGGCTCTTAAGGAGGCCTTAGGTTGAGTCACCCCTATATGGAGTGCAGTGAGGCTGTTTTCTGCAACTCTGAAGCCTCTTTCACTGAATGGTCCACACACATGAAGCTGCAGCCATGGCTGTCCTGCTGCAGCTCCAGCAGGGAAGCCAAATGGTGGCTAACTACACAATCCAATTCATGAAGTTGGCAGTGGAAATCTGGCTGGGAAGGATGATACCTTAACAGCTGTTATAAATTAGAACCTACAACAACTCATTCCTCTGATGAGGTGATGGGTGGCACAGGAGGCTGGGGTTGTGTGTATAACTATTTTTCTGCTATTCCTTGCTTCTTATTTGTCTTCCTTTAGTGCTCTTTGCTTCTTACTCATCTTCCTCTGCTCCAATGTGGCTCACTCACAGGCTGTGATTTCCTTCAAGGTGTTCCTGCACCAGCATGGCTCACCCATGGGCTGCAGTCTCCTCAGGAGTGTATCTTCTCAGACATTCAACACTTCCTTTCAGGACTGTGTCCCTGTGTCTTCAATGTGCCTCCTCTTCTAAAAGGGCTTCTAAAGTCTGTGCTGTGGTTGCAGCTCTTAAATTTTGTGAGCTGGGGTTCTGTTTGCTCCTCTAACTGGCTGAAGTTTTGATGTGTGATGGTTTGTTTATATTGTTTTCAGAGCCAGCTGGAACCAGCCGTGACTTGCACAGGGCAGCTTATGGTCTCCTCCCACAGATGTCACCTCACCAGCCTCCTGCTACCCAAATTCTGCAATTTATGCCCAATCAACCAGGTTACAAAAGCACACCCTTATCATTGACTGGAAATTGGATGTCTTGTGTTTCCCTGAAGGAAGTTCCTGGATCCTGAGGGCAAGAGCCTGCCCTGGGATCTTTTCCAGGCTGTCTTCCCAACCTCAGCACCCCATGTGGGTTGATCCAGAGATTCCTATGTTTCTGGCTCTACAGTGCATGAAGCTGCATGACCTTCATGACCTGGTTTCCTGCTGATGGCCCTACAACCTCTCCCTGGAAGATATTGACCAAAGAGTGTAATTGTGCTGCAGCCACTCCAGGTTGACATCTCCAGATCATAGCTCTGCCCTCTTGACTGCACAGTCTTAGCCCCAATATGCCTGCATCACCACAGCTCTGTCTTGCCTGGTTCCAGGACTGTATCTCTGCCTTAGTCTCTGCTTCTCCCCTTTCCCCTCACTGTGCTCCCCGATGAATACAGTGAATCTAGATGTCTTTGAGATGAGGAGGTCGGAAACATTACTATCCTGTTGCTCATTTTATTGTGTGTCCATTGACATGACACCAGATCGCAGTAAGGCTGAATAACATCGTGATGAAGAACAGGCACCTGCTCCTGCTTACCCTGGAGCTCTGTGAACATCTGCAGGGGACTTGCTTGTTCACAGAGCTGGACCTGTAAGAGGTCTACAGTTTACACCAAATCTGGTAGGAGATGACTACCTTCTGCACCCCATATAGCCACTAAGCGTATCTTGTGATGCCATCTGATCTCTGCAACTAGTTCCAGCTAACTTCTAGCATTTTGTAAACGATGTCTTGAGGGACTGGTTTCATTACTAGGTCATGGCATATCTAAATGACATCTCTCATATTCTACACCACTTAAAAGGCACACATAGACCATATACGGGAGGCTTGAGTTACTTGTGGCAACACCAACTCTATCCCAGATTTGAGAAAGGCTCCTTTGACCATCAAAGGATAGAGTTCCTGTAATACCTAATGGGCTCAAGCATCTTGCATATGGACACCCAAAAAGCTGAAGCCATCAAATGTTGCCAATTCCCTTCTGGTGTGCAGGGGTTGAAAAGATCCTAAGATTCTTCTGGTGCTTTTGCTCTTATAAAGGCACTCACTTGGAAGGGAGCATGCTTTTGATGGATGCCTGAAGTGCAACTGGCTTTTGAGAAACTGAAATGAGTATTCACCACAGGTCCTGTCTTGTCCTACCCAGATTGCCTTACATTGTGGAAGCAGGTGTCCCAAATCAAGCTTAGGGGCCATCATCTCCCAGAGGGCTGGTCCTGCACAGGAGCTATATCCCATACTTTTCTCTCCTGGCAGCTCCACCCTGCTGAGGAGCTAGGCATTTGTTTGGGACAAGGAGTTTCTGGCAATCAAAGCACCTTTGAAGAGTGGCAGCAACTCCTTGAGGGGACAACAGTGTTGCTGATGAACCACCAGAACGTGGACTAATTTCAAGAGGTGGATTGCCTCTCTCTCCGTCTTGCTCATTGAGCCTCCTCTTTCCATGCTTTCCCTTTGCTTTCATGTAACATCCAGGAAAGAAGAATGGCAAGGCAGATGGCTTGTCATGGAAAGAGGATTCAGATTTGCTTGCATACCATGTGCAAGCACCTCAGTCCTTTTTCCTTCAAGATGCTTTGTGGCAGCCATGGCAGAGGATGAATTTATAACAGGAATTTACCATGCCATTGCAAATGACCTATGCCTAACAGCATCCCATTGGCATAGCAGCCCTCAGCCTGCAGAACACGATGATTGCCTGTACCAGGGCAGGCAGCTCTACATTATTCAGGAAATACTGCAAACACAGGTGTTCCACTGCTTCCATCATGCATCTGCACCCAGCCACAAGGGCTGCTGGAAAATGCAGCACCTGATTTCCTTTGCCTATTTATTGCCCACAGTACAGGCAGATGTGGCTGTGTCTAAGCAGGCATCAGCTGTGCTCACACCAAAAGGCCTCTGTAAAGATCTCAGAATCTCTTATAGCCCCTCCCCATGGCCAAACATCCTTGAAAATTTTTGCTCATAGGTACTGCCTCTGATCAGGAGCAACTGACAGAGCTCCTTAGCAGCACCCAGATCTTGTCTGAGCTTCCCAGCAGAATTTTAGGCCTGTGGCTATTCTTGCCTAGCGCTCCTCACCTGTTAGCAACAGGCATCCTTTAATGCTCAGAGAATTCCCAGAGAGAATATGAACTACAGCTTGTTACCAAGTTTCAGGACAGCTGTAGTTCTATCCAGAAAATCTCAACAAGTGTATGTGGTGCTGCAGTGCCAGTATGAACACAAAGCATCTTCAATACCCTTGAGCAAATCCAACACATTGGGCTTATTATGCATCCATTTCTCAGATAACTACCCTTTTATCCAAAATACAATACACTTCCTCCTTTTGCATTTATCATTTTACCACTGACTGTGCTGGATCTATAAATACACAACAGTCATGTCCCTGGAATTCCTCATCAACCCTTCCTGCTTTTCCACAGAAACAAAATTTCTAAACAAAAAAAGAGAATGCATGTCATAAAATCTGTATGTATCACTATTATAATATCACATTAATTTAATTCTTGAAATAGAACACAGAGTCAACTAATAGATATACTTGCATAGTATGCTAAATAAATACAGTTCTAYTCTATAAGTTTTCCTTTTTTGTGATACTTGAACAAAATAAGGATTGGGTGAGCATGCTGTACTAGCTATGCATTAATGAAGTGAACTTCTGCCATTAGTATTGCTATTTCAAACCAGATGCAACTACAGTGATATTAATTCAATTAGTATGATTTTTAGCAATAAATTTAAGAAATCTGAATCCTATGCAAATATTATTTGATAACATAGAAGACCATTATAGAGTATGTTCTACAAATAAATAATCAAATTTTCTATTGATCTTTGCTTACGAGGATGGTAAACTTACTTTCTGATTTTTTTAAAAAATACAGATTTGGGCRTATTTCCATCTGTCATTTGAGTGTTTCCAATGATGTGTGCATATAGCTCTCAAAGTAGAAGACTGGAAGATAATGAGATGAAGCATACTGTAATGGGAGAGAACACAAGTTAATATATAGGGTGGAAAGCTCTGTTCCTGTTTCGTGAGAGAAATCTCATGAAGTGACATATATACATAAATAGAAAAATAATGACCCCCCTACTATATGCCAAAATTTTTACATGAAATTTCCTCCTTTTTTTTTTCCTGAGAAAAGAAAGGACAGTAATATTTAGTTAATTTTATGTTAACAAGCAATGTATGACTTCATGTTAATTGAATATGTATTTTTAAGCAAAGGCATACAAAGGGATTCAACCAATGTTGTGTCACCCAATTTACTACAGAATCACAGGATCACAGAATGGGTAGGGTTGGAAGGGACCTCTGGAGATCATCTAGTCCAACCCCCCTGCTTAAGCAGGGTCACCTAGAGCATGTTAGACAGGGTTGCATCCAGGCGGACCTTGAAGATCTCCAGAGGAGACTCCACAACCTCTCTGGTGGTTCCAGTGCTCCATCATTCTCACAGTAAATAAATTCCTCCTCATATTCAGGCGGAACTTCCTGTGTTTCAGTTTGTGCCCATTGCCTCTAGTCTTGTGGCATGGGACTATTGAAAAGAGTTTGTCCCTGTCCCCTTGACACTCTCCCTTCAGGTACTGATACACATTGCTAAGATCCCCCCTCAGTCTTCTCTTCCCCAGGCTGAAGAGGCCCAGCTCCCACAGCCGTTCCTCATAGGGCAGATGCTTCAGCCCTCTGATCATCTTTGTAGCTCTACRCTGGACTCTCTCCAGTAGCTCCATGTCTCTCTTGGAGACATGGTTGTCTTGGAGCCCAGAACTGGATGCAGTACTCGAGATGAGGCCTCACTAGGGCTGAGTAGAGGGGCAGGATCACCTCCCTCGACCTGCTGGCAACACTCTTCCTAATGCACCCCAGGAGACCATTGGCCTTCCTGGCCACAAGGGCACATTGCTGGCTCATGGTCAATTTGTCATCCACCAGCACTTCCAGGTCCTTCTCTGCAGAGCTGCTCTSCARMAGGTCAGCCCCCAGCTTGTACTGGTGCCTACGGTTATTTCTCCCTAGGTGCAGGACTCTGCACTTGCCCTTGTTGAACCTCATGAGGTTCCTCTCCGCCCAACTCTCCAGCCTCTCCAGGTCTCTCTGAATGGCAGCACAGCCCTCCGGTGTATCAGCCACTCCTCCCAGCTTGGTAGCATTGGCAAACTTGCTGAGGAGGCACTCTGTSCCCTCATCCAGGTTGTTGATGAAGAAGTTGAACACGATGGGGCCCAGTACTGAGCCCTGGGGAAYGCCACTAGCCACAGGCCTCCAACTAGACTCCCCACCACTGATGACAGGCAGACCCTCTGAGCTCTGCCTTTCAGCCAGTTCTCAATCCACCTCACTGCCCACTCGTCTAACTAACACTTCCTGAGCTTATCTAGGAGGATGTTAKGGGAGACAGTGTAGAAAGCCTTGCTGAAGTCAAGGCATCACTGAGGTCCCTCCTACAGGACAGCCATGAGACTATAAGAAAGATAAGCTTTTGTACATGTACATGTACTGTAAACAAGCCGCATTACTGGAAAGCACCTTTGAGGAAAGGTCTTTTTTTTACAGACTTTTTTTTTTTAGTACACTTACCTGAAACAACTCCTGTGTATTTGTTCTCAGGACTCTGAATACTGTGCAATGATGTCCCAGCAGACAAGCCGCAATACTGAGTGTACTGCTCATCTATTCTGTTCGAATTTGTCTTTACACTAGAGGGAAAATCTTAAAAAGCATTTTTAAATAGAGCCATTCAGAAGAAGAAAAGAAAGTATATTCCTTCTGAAATTCCTCTACTGTCAATTTATGTAACAGAAATTGTTTGTTCCACAGAACATGAGTGTGTACATATCTGTACATGGATGAGTAGGATAATGAGAAAGAGAAACAAGCATCAGGGAGAAGAGCAGCTTGGAAGTACCAGAGATACAAGAGGTAAGAGTCCTCTTACTACTTGATCAGTAAAAAGTGACTGGACCTTCAGTCATTTGTATATCAGGCACATGAGTGTTTGGGAATTAGTACCTTTATAACACAATTGAAAAGATATGAACTATACAGGTGGACTGCAAAGTGAATAAAAAATCTTGCCTGAATTGTCAGGCTCAAACATTAGTGGTCAGCCCTTTATAATCTAGCTGTTAGCAAGTTATGAGTGGCTTAAGGGCTGACACTGCGGCTGACGCTATTTAACGTCTTTAGCAATGGCCTGGAAAAGGGGGTACAGAAGGACCCTGAGCAAGTTTGCACTTGACATAAAACTGRGGGAAGCACCCAATACACTCAAAGGCAGGGCTGTCATTCAGATACACCTTGACAAGCTGGAGGGATGGGCTGCCAGGAACCTCATGATATACGAGATGAATTCCAGTAAAGCCATTTACTGTAGGAAATGTATTAGTTATACTAGCAAACATTTACGGTAGTATGAGAACTGTAGAAGAGTAAGGTTCTAATTCAAGTAAAACAGTTAAGATGGCTATCAGGCTAAGGTACTTTATTTATATAACTCCTTAATAATCAGCCCAGGGCCTAAAGTTATTTATTATTTTTATTAATGGATTTCACACCAATTTAGATCCATGCTAATAGAACTTTCTGACACTTAATGACACTAAGCATTGTCCCTGGAGAGATGGAATAGCATATGGTAGGATATACTATAAACTTAAGAAGAAAAAAGCAAGTAGGATCTTAAGATGCAAGTTCTGCCTGTGAAGTTAAAGAAACTGAGTTGCCATTATCCAAGACTCTGGTAAAAACCTCATCTGGAACTTAATTCATGTACAGTACTGGTCACCTATTCTTAAGAAAATGTGATTCATGATCAGGGAACTGAAGATTCCTTCTATGAGAGAAGGCAAAGACAGGTCAGATTGCTTAGCCTAAAAGGCCAAAACAAAGCAGGACAGCA
>NW_028186427.1:454377-466764 GCF_003343005.1 Rhea americana | reverse complement strand
AAAAAAAAAAAAAAAAAAAAAAGGCAGATCAGATGGATATAAATTGGCTATGACTAATTTTAAACTGGAAATTAAAAATGAGCTTCCAACATTCGAACAGTGAGGTTTGGAACAACTCCCAATAAATGTAGACAGAATAAGAAGTCTAAATAGCTGATAATTGCTGTAAAGGATTCACTGTGATTGCAAGGTGTTTGACTCAATGATTCACGAGATTTCCCCCAGTTTCTGTGCTCCTAAATTCTCTATAAATTATGCATACATGCTGGGGTGGTAACCCACGAACAATAAATCTCCCAATGACATTGTCTTCATCACCTTTTCAGTTTAGTAAGAAAAGTCAATACCATTTTGATGACCTGGAAACAGCCACAGATCACCAAAGCATGAAGCATGAGCATGGATGTCATACCCAACTGCCCTACATAAATTCTATTTAAAGTTTGATGCTTAATGTCACTCAAGAATACTGCCACTCAGGAAAATTTTCCCAAATCTTCATGTTGATCAGGTCAGATCATAGTGCTAAGCAACAGCATTCCAACTGCTTCTTGACTGTAACTGACATGACTATTCTGAACTAGTCATGAGAATGTTTTAAAAATGAATCTAGTATCTGTATTGATGACCTTGTGGTGGCTCAGTGATAAAATTTATGTAAGAATTTCATGCCACTTCTAAGTTGGAGGCAGGAGGACAGTATGTTTTTTTACTCCTCCTTGGTAGTAACTTGGGAAAGGATTCCATGCAAGCTAGTAAGAGCTTTCAAATGCCATATGCCAAAAGTGTCAAAGCTGACAACAGCTGAGCAATTTCATTGCTGAGTGCAATAGCAAGTCTCCTGGTTGGAGTGCAGGAATGTCAAACTCAGGCATGTGCAAGAAGAAAAAAAGTGTTCCCAGTTGTTCCTAAATAATAAGTAAATTATATGACATACATTAGAGATGCCTAGCCACTTATTCAAAGGCAATCAAGTAATATTTGTTTTCACTTGTGATTAAAATTTTATTTGCATAGAGATTTTTAAAAAAAAWTTTTAATAAGTGAGAGTTTTATATAATTTGGTTAAAATAAACAAATTGTACTCTCACTCTTACAGGAATGTGATTTTCATCCCACCTGGGGGCCTCCAACGGGCACATGCAGCTGGGGATGTGCCTTTGGGATATGGCTATGGGTGACCCCAGTACACCCTTCCTGGGAAACCTGCAGGCATGACCACCTCTTTAAAATGCATGTATACAGGCTCCTGCAGTGCATTGATGATAACTTCCTGTCACAAATGGTGGAGGAGCCTACGAGGAAGGGTGTCCTGCTGGACCTTGTCCTTACCAACAGAGAAGGACTGGTTAGAGATGTGAAGGTTGGGGGCAGCCTTGGCTGAAGTGACCACGAGATGGGGGAGTTCAGGACCCGTCAGGAAAGAAGTAAGGCAACAAGCAGGATTGTTGCCAACGCTCCTGGACTTCAGGAGAGCAGACATTGGGCTCTTCAGAGACCTAATTGGTGGAGTCTCATGACAGGACAAGAGGCAATGGACAGAAATTGAAGCACAGGAAGTTCTGGCTGAACGTGAGGGGGAATTCCTTCACTGTGAGAGTGACAGAGCAGTGGACCAGGTTGCCCAGAGAGGTTGTGGAGTCTCTCTCTCTGGAGATCTTCAAGGCCCACCTGGATGCAACCCTGTCTAACATGCTCTAGGTGACTCTGCTTAAGCAGGGCGGTTGGACTAGATGATCTCCAGAGGTCCCTTCCAACCTTACTGATTCTATGATTCTGTGAGTCTATGATCTGTAATAACTCTTGTTGCAACAGCTCAGGGCTCTTCATTTTAAATATGAAGATACGACAGTTTCTTCTCATATGCACTACTTCACATTTAGCTTCCCTGATCCACCTGCCATTTTTTGCCCATACACTCAGTATCATAAGACTCTTCTACTTGTAGCTCTTCGCAGTCTTCCCTTGCCTATACTTCCCTAAATAACATCGTACCATCAGCAGACTGTCACCTTACCATTCACCACCATTTCCAGAACAGATCAAGTCTCAGAACACCTCTCTGTAAGGGGGAATGTGACTTGTGACTCTGAAAAATGCCTGTTGACTCCTACTGCCTATATCCTCTGTTTTAACCGGTTATTTATTCCTGCAATTATTTATTTCCTAGCAGTGTAATTTTTAAGAGCTTTTGATGACTGACCTTTCTGAATAACTTCTGGAAATCCAAGATCAACTTTATCTCCCTTATCCACAGACTTTTTGACTCCTGAGAATTCCAATAGGGCTGTGAAGCAGTTCTCTCCTTTACAAAAGCCATTTTGACTCATCTCCAATGTATTATTTCTATGCATATGCTCACCAATTCTAATCTATTTTATGGTTTCCATTAAATTGCCTGCTTCCAGATTTCCTGTGGTGTCCTTTTTAAAAACTAATGTTACATGAGACAAATTCCATTCTCCTACTACCAGAGCAGTTTTATACAAGAGCTTGTCCAAGAGTTTGTAGTTCACCCTTGCGTTCTTTTAGAGCTGCCAGGTATATATTATCTGGTTCTTTTGATTTCGTACTATTTGTTTTGCCCATTTGTTCCATAACCTCTTTTACTGACACTTTCAAGACAGAACCTTTGGTGTGTCCCCTCCTGCTCTAAAGAAGAGAGAGCTGGCTTAGGAATTTCATATGCTCCTTTAAATTCCTTTTAATTCTCCTAGTGCTGCGGACTCTGTAGCAGGCTTCCAGAGCTTGAAGTCTTTGAAAAGAGATTTGTTATTAGATCTTATGCCTTATGCAAGTTGTTCCTCAGATTCTTTCGGCCTCTGTGATGGTGTGGTTTACTTTTCATCTGCCAGAGGTTAAAATTCTATTTTCAATTTCAGATCCAAATTTAGCTTTTTAAAGGATGCTTCTTGCAGAAGCTGTCCCCAGTGACAAGCTCACTTGTCCAGCTGCTTAACCATGGCAGTATCCTTTGAGCCTCCAATATCATATCTTTACAGAGTCTCCACATAGCCCTTAAATTCATCATTCTTTTAGCTCCCCCTCTATTTTTAACAAGCATCTTCATTTTTAGATAGTTGCCTTGTTTTGAAATGAAGCACAGTATTGGTAATTTTTTTTTTCGCTTGTGTAAGGGCTTTATGTAAGGAAGGAAAGGACAAAAGAGACAGAACATCACTGTGTGCCCACAGCACCTTATAACTCTTCCCTTGCCTTCTAGAGGGGTACGCATTATTGTCCTATACTACTGCTTCTGGTCAGAGGGATTGCAACATCAATGGCATTTGGAAACATCTAGAAACAGCTTCCTTAAAAATCAGGGATTCAGGGGTGTCCATTGCAGAAAAGGATAGCATGTTTCTGCAGAAGACTCATACTAAACATCTAGTCTTGCCGCTGGAGTCTATTTTAGGCTCTGTTCCATGTTCCTCACTAGAATCTTTGCATCATAGCAACGTTGTTCTCATTTCAAGGCATCTTGAGGGCAGTAGTCACTGACTCCACCGTGGGGGCTGTTCCTTAATTCAAAACAACAATACTATATGCCAGCTCTGGAATTCATGTGTTTCATTAGCAGATATGTTTCTATCAGCAGATACGTATCTTCCTTAGCATTCTGGCACTGAGTCATGGCTAGGGACTACCTTACTTTTGTTTCCTACCTCATGTCCGCTCTCCCTTGAAGGAAAAGCCATTTACCAGCATCTCTGCTGCATATAGAAGAGATCTGTAGCTGTCAAGGCCCATCTCTCCTTCTCCTCTCTCCACCATCCTGATAGTTTGTCTGTTAGGGCTCACGGCCAATTTTTATATGCAGCTTTCTGGCCTTGAAAAGCTTCAGTAGGTGCTTGTCCCATTTTCCCTCCCAAGCCGCTTTAAAACTCAGGATCTCACCCTTTGCATCTGAGCTATGCTGCAGGTATGCCCACGTGTCATCCCCGATTCTCTCCCACCAGCATAACTTTCTGCACTACCCTGTCACTACAGGCTTGTCTGGCAGCCTGTTGTTAGACTTGCTCTGCTCTGCCCTTCTTTGGAGCCATGAACTTTGTCTGCTGGAAGGGGAACTATGCAGTAAATGGGACTTTGGCCCAAGAACGTCATTATATGGGTGTGCCAGGCAGAACACGGAATCCATGCAGCAGTGCTCCTCAGAGGTGCCATACATCAGAGGCACAGTTGTCATGGTACTGTGAACTTAAGCTGCAGCATCTGAACAGAGCGGCAGCTCTGCAATGGCTCTGGAGCCACAYTGCAGAAGTACAAGCAGAGAGCTGTTCTGCAGAGGCACTGTAACCATGGTATTACAAACCTCTGCAGGGAGGTGTGAATCACACCGCAATTAAACACAGGAGCTGGTAGCTGCTGCATGAMAAAGTGTGCGGCTCTTCAGAGTCTTTGTAGGTGCGGCGTGGCAAGACTTCACTGCAGAGTGGGCAGTAGTACGGAAACCATCATGCAGGCTTTCCAAGTGAAGCTTCAGTTCCAGCATGGTCCTGGGATGAAAAGTGTGAGGCTCACCATCTCCCTAGAGCACTGCATACAGGATAAAAAAGACACCCTGGTGCCAGTCTCCTACTTTGTCCCCTGTGCTTGGAGAGAGTACAACGAGACAGGCAGGCATTTTATCTACTCCTACCAGGTGCTCTCCTGCCTTTAGCCCACTTAGCTAGGCGGCTGAGACAGCAAACCCATTTCACTACAAGGCCACAGCGGGCATGTTTACCGTCAAGCAAAGGGCCAACTTACTGCCAACAATAGTATCTGTCTGTTGCTTTCGCTTTTCGCTCCCTCCTTCCTTAACCCTTTCGGACCTGGTTCCCGGTTCTCGCCCCGCTCAGCGGCCGCGCCCGCGGCCCCGCCCCAACGGATCCACCACAGCATATCGCCTCGCCCGCCCCCTCCGCCCGCGCTTGCGGCGCCAGTGCGGCTGCGCGCGCCTAGCCGCGCGGAGCCGCGGAGGGAGCTGGCGCGGCTGCTGTGCGCATGCGCTTCGGCGGCGGTGGAGGAAGCGGGCCGAGGGGCGTGGGTACGCGGCACGCGTAGGCATGGCGGAGGCACGGCCCGGCGCAGGTGAGCGCGGCCGCGCTGCTCGGCGGGTGTCAGGGAAGCCGTGGGCCAGGCCGGCCGGCCGGCTGGGCGGGGGGGCGGCGGGGTGGAGGGAAGCAGGTAGCGCTCCGCGGGGATGCGGGCGGGGAGCTGAGCCCGGGTGGCCGCGGCCGATCTCCGGGTTTATCGGGGCGCTGGGGCTGCACCACCACCGGTTGCCGGGCGCCCTGGCCCCGGCCGCTCTGTGGGGCTGGTGCTGCGGGAAACGGTCGAGCCGCGGAGTGCGCCCGGGAAACTTCAGCTGAGAAACTTCGGCCTAGGGACCCAGCCCGAGGTGGGACTGCGCACCACAGGTGGAATAATTGAAGGTTTTTTTTTGTTTTCTCTCGGTAACTCTTGCTTTACTGTGTGCAGCTGCTGAACAGGAGGTTCCAGCCTCGCATCTAATGACTTCACCTGCGTTACAGGCACTTAGTGTTTGAGGAACCCTTGTGCAGTTATGTCTTGGGCGTGTAACTGGAAGTGTCACTGTTGCCTGAAGTGACTCATGATGTTTAGTCTTTTCATTGTATCTCTGTCTGTTTTTTTCTTGCAATTCAGGTTGACTTCTCAGATAATCAGTGTCTCTTTGGGTCCACTCACTGAGCTAATTCGTTTTATGGTTTGTATGGCTGTTTCTTGCAGCAGGAGTTCTGGACTAATGCAGCTTTGGGGGAGGGGAAGAAGAGCTGCGGCTCTACTTTGGGCAGCATCATCAAGTTTATTCAGATTAAGGATATCATTAAAATGTATCCTGTATAGGCTCCTCTGTCTCTTCTCTGATTTTGACAGCCAGACTGTAAAGAAGGGAAAGTCATCTGAATTCATTTTTGATAGGACAAGAATGGGACCACAGCTGCCTTAGGGGGGGATTAGAATAGCCTGGGACAAGGACTGGAGAGCAGAGACTGATAGCAGCATGCACCAGCTTCTCTTTACTGAAATTATCTGCTTTGTCTGTTTATCTTCCATGCTGTCAGGCTGTGAGTCAGCTCTGATCATGAAACCTYTTATGCAGTGTACATGCATTGGTGTAAAGAGCCTTAAATAGGTATACTGAGCTTTACTGAAATATTAGTCTGGGTGGTATACCCTTGCTACACTTTATAGTACATACACAAGCTAGCATAGATATCACCACATGGCATTAAATTATGGAGTTTACTCCCTTTTATGGTAACTCATAAAATAAAATGTTTTGCAGGTCTGTTTCTTAGGTAAGTTTTGGATCTGTGCTTGTGTGATATTATAGTTGAAACTAGCTTTTGCCCCGCAACTTCATGGACAAAACAAGTTATGACTTTGACAGCCTCAGCATGAAAGATATTTCTGGTCTCAGGGTAGATCGGGGAAGCAGTTGAGATCTGGGAATGGCTGTTTAGGACCATTGCAGATGTGCAACTTGTCCAGGATATTTTGCTAATAGTGAGTGGT
Organism: Rhea americana; assembly: GCF_003343005.1. Taxonomy (NCBI): domain Eukaryota; kingdom Metazoa; phylum Chordata; class Aves; order Rheiformes; family Rheidae; genus Rhea; species Rhea americana. Next base: position 460,239 of record NW_028186427.1, on the reverse strand, counting down.
TGTTCATACCCKAGAGAAGAATATGGGAAATAAGGCAACTACAGAATTATTGTTCAACTGGGTATACTGTTCCAGTTTGCAGCCTAGTGCATCTAGAGGTGCACAAGTGAGAGCTTGTGTTTGTATTTAATGGCTGTTAGTTGACTTTTCTTCCATTGGTTAGGTGTAATTGCTTCTGAATGTGGTTATATTTTTTTCCTCCCYCTCCCTTCCTCCACAGTGACCTTAGTAACTGGTTATGAGTTTCACATGCAATGCCACATGAGGTATGATGCATGAAGATATCCTTATGCAAAATCCATTCTCTAATAGGTACTTCATGTTCAGCTGATGTGGTTACTTCTGGTGAATCTGTATTTCCAGTCCATACTTTTTATATACCTCTGATGTTCTCCTGAAATGAGCTGGCTAAAACTTCATGTTCTACCCAAAATATGGGTACACTGGATTTGGACAATAACATAGTGGTGATTCTGTTTTTTGTTCCTTCTTTAATAATATCTGGCAAGAGTTGCAGGAAGGGAGCATATCTTTTATTAGAGCTATATAAGCTATTACAACTGGAATAAATAGGCAGGCAGGTTGTTTAAGGCCTAAAGAATCAGCARTGCAACCTGTCTTTGCGCAAAAGAGTGCGACTCCCATCCAGGAAGAAAGCCAGAATCTGTAAATCTGTGTTGCATGTGAAAATTATAGAAGACCAGAGGTAAATGCACATTACATATAAAATGACCAGAGAAAACATGAGGACTGAGGTTGCTCTTCTGTAAAGAGGTTTATTGCTTCTGATGCCATGAGAAAGCTTCACAGTTCCATCATATGCCACTCTTCTGGTGCACTGTAATGCATGTACCCTAAGATCTATAGGGAGTGTCTTCCATGTAGTTTCTGCTTTGCGTTCAGCTGATGTGACTGTTTGTTGTTTTAAAATGTGCAGTGCTAACACAGATGGGTTAATGTGTACACACTCTGTACTGTCATCTGTCTTTAGCTGAAAGAATGAGTTATTTGAATGGCTTGAAAACTCAAAGCATCTGTCCTGAAATAGAGCCAGTATATGAGCAGAACATACAGTGACTGGTGATCACCACTAGTGATGCTGCTAAATTTTGAACTATTAATTTTCTTCAAGATCACTGTGTTTATTTCTGCTTACGAGCAATGGTCCTGTACTTGACTGCAATTTAGGAAGACACAGTTCAATAAATACACTAGGTAGACAACCACTCTGGTAATTATGGAAGAAATACTGTTTATGAAACCTGTAGAGATGACCCCAGAGTTGGTGAGCAGAGCTTRCCTGTTGTGTGCTAGCTTTGTCTTTGACAATTTCTCTTTTGTATTTTGATTCAATTCAGTATTTTCCCCCATTCTCAGCTCTCCAAAATATTTGAAGATCTTAAAGGGTGCCATTGTTGAGAGATGAACAGCGTGTTTTCCTGTTGTTGACAGCACAGATTGTTCTACAATTATTTTTTTCTTCCCCTTGATCTGACACCCTTCCCTCTCTCTCTCCCTCTTCCAGGAGCTTCATAAAGCTATCTATGCCAAATCCATAGAAAAGTGGCCTGATAGAATAGAGACAATTGGTTGTCTTCATTCTCATGTGACTCAAAAGTAGGATCTCTTCTTACTTCCATGAAGTAGCTGAATTCATTTAAAAAGAGAAGTACAGTCTATAACACCTAAGAGACTTATATAGTTACTATATACTTATATAGAGACTCATTATAGTTACTTTCTTATGTGTATTTAATCTTCTCATAGGATGAGACAGTACAGATGAAGGTTGACTGCCATCAACTTCAGTTCACATATTCTCTCCTCTGGCTAATTAAAGCACATTGCTTAATAGCTGTTCAAAATCTTGCTGAATTTAGGATGTTCAAGCTATTCAAGAAGTGTCACTGAGGCATATGATATCTGTAAGCAGTAGCTTCAGATGTCATAAGTAATGTTTTCACAAAAAGAGTTCCTAAGATGTTATGTATGTAGCTCCTCTAGCTCCAAAAATAAACTCTGTTCTTGAGGTAGAACGTGTACTTACTAAATTGAGGCATGCACTTACTTCGTATTTTACTTACTTACTAATTTGCTTCGTATTTTAAAAAGTGTCTTTTCTGAAGGATAGTTCACAGAGACTACATAAGGTTGCCAGGATATTCTGGCTCTGTCCACAGAGTATGACGTGTAACCTTTAAGGCAGACTGGGCACAAAACCATGTCAGTGTTTCATATGCTTGGTTTTAATTTATAGTCAAACTCTTAGGAATCTTAAAATCTGAAATGTAGATATTGTTTCTAAAAGTACACTGGTTTTCTTTGATTATCCAATAGAAATACAGGCTGGGATCCAGCTTTGGAGATTTCCTTTTTCTTGGAATTTCTGTGTGTGTGTAATCATGTGAGGTTTTTTGTTCCAGTAGCTACTGATTGTCACAGTTGCATGTCTTACATAGGTAGTCTGCTGTTTCTTGTCTTGACAAACAAATAATTCGGTTGGTAGCATTTATCACATCTCTGGACTTTTTTTTATAGTGTAGAGGCTGGCAGTAGGAAGAGACATCCTATTCATGGAGTCCTACTGAATTATTCATATTTTTGGAGGTGGTTTTAAATATCTGGGTTCATTGTTTTTCATCTATTTCATCAAATTTAGTATGTTAGGTGGAAAGTGCTTTCAAATACATAACCCTTATAGCTAAGTGATTATCAGATTTGTAAAGTTGTTTATGCTTTTTTGGAGGCCACGTTCAAAAGTCAGTTTGACTATGTATTTATAAATACAACGAAGACAAATCCAGTTTGTTCTTACGTCAGTATAAGGTCATATGTTTTGCTTATCTGCAAAATGTGTTTATTCAAGCTTATTTATTGCATTCAACTGAAAGTCCTCTATAACAATTTGTTTATAATCAGTGCATTCATTTTACGTACCACGTTTCTCTAAAAGTTGTTATTATTTAAAATCATTGGTTTTCTTGGTTATGAGAAAGTTGTGGGTTTTTTTCTTTTTGAATAACATATTTAATAAACATTAAGATGCAATTCAATTCAACTTGTTATATCTGCCCATCAGGCTTGAAAGTTTAGACTCTACAAAAGAAAGTTTAAACCAACTAGTAAAATGGGTAGCTTTAAATCAGGTTTATGTACAATTACAAGATTTCATCCTATCTTCAAATCAAACAAGGAGATGAGAAGCTATTTTCTAAGTATTCTATACAGAAAATTTTCTGTTACTTTATAATGTACGACGACTGCACTGTAGTTTTGTAGTCCTCTTTGTTAAGGATAGAAAATAAACTAGTGAAAAATTAGGACAGAAAAGATGATCAGTGTAGCTGTAGAAAGTAAAAAGAACAACTTTGTTCTTTACAGAGAATGTATGTGCAAAGATAAAGAAGAAAGCAGTTCTAAGGAAACTTCTTGAAGTCTGTATTCTTTTCAAATGTGTGAACCTAATATATTTTGTTTCTGAGATTTCCAGTATTCTTAATTCATTCCCCAGCTGTTTTGAAGTACCTCTCTGTGGTGTTTAAATTGTCTCAAAATTTGATTAGTATTAGAATTTTTTAAAAAAGTAGTTGTAAAGAAGGAAAAAGAAGCTTTAGTATTTTCTGTCTAGTATAAATTTGAAAAGGCAGAAAGCAAAGTCACTTCAGCTGACTCTGTCTTTAGTAAGTATGAATTAAGATACATAAATCACAATCTAGATTTGTAATTTTTAATTTGCTTAGAGGTCCACTTCCCCAAAGATAACATATAATTTGGGTTGTATTTGTATTTGTTCTTCTCTTCAATGTTGATTTCCACAGTTTATTGGAAAGAAAAAGCAATAGATAGTTGAGACATCCTCGCCCTGGCAATTTTCACCTCTGCCTCTTCTTGGAAAATGTCTTATCTGTAGCCTGAGTGCTTGAGTTGCTCTTTGAATTGCCCTAAATGGGGAATATGCTACATCCGCCCTACTATCAAACAGGGTAACCTAAGTTGTGAGATCTCGTGGAAGTAATTCTTTTTACAAAGCCTCTTTTTTGCAGTACTATCTAACATTTAACAGATTTGCTGCAGTCTATTAAACTCTCACTGATACCAACCTGATAATTCCTGTTGTAGGCAGCCCCCGCTGGCACAACATAATATTGAATGGAGCCAGATGGGCTTTTTAATGTGTACCTTCCATCTCTACAGTCATGAAAGTCGGAGAGGGGAGACCTCACATGCAGAAACATGGCTTATGTTGATGGTGTCATAACAGAATAATAATGATGCAAAACTGCCACGTATAGTCTCTTTATCATTTACTGTCTCTATATAGAATAGTGTAATTAGAGTGCATGCACATATCTTGCATTGGCTATTGCCACTCTTAGGAGTACTTTGGAAGTACTTTTATAGAAAACTGATTCAATTCCAATTTCTGGAAACTTGTTTAGAATTATCTAGTGTGGGATTGATTGAACTTTTGTACCTTTAGGTGTATAATTTTGCTGGGAAAAGTTGTTTACTATTTAATAGCCTTATACTTGTTTTTATTTTTTCACTTTTCAGGCACACTGAATTTCAATCCTGATGCAACTGACTTCATCCCAGGAGAAAGACAAGCTTCTGATATAAGCTGGGTGAATAAAGATAGAAGAGACTCTCATCAGAATAGAAGCGATTTATCATTTCCTAGTCAGTCTTCTGACAGAAGTACGGATTATAAGAACTCTTCCAAAAAGCAGCCTGTGCTTTGTAATCCAGAAAGTCAGTATGGGAACTGTGAAGACTTTCACCAATTTCTTGGCACCAGTAAAAGTTCGAAGAATCGTAACTTTCAAAGCCAGCGATGGCACAGATCAAGAAATGATAGTACATGTCCTAGAAATAAGATAAGGCAAACTGCTACTGATGCTACTGCAGGTTCAGGAAATTCAGATAATTCAGTGGTACCTGGAAGAAGAGCAGCTCCTAGAGGATACAAAGACTTTCTCTCCTCAGAGAGTGACAGAGAAGTATCTAATGCAGATAGCAGAGGAGCAAAGCCAAAGAAAACACACCTGATGCATGCATCTGGAAGAGGGTTCAAGGAGAAAGGAAAGCAATTACATGAGCGGGAAAAGAGAGTGAGCTCTAAACAAAAGGTTGAGCTGTTCGAAAATGTGCCATCTTTGGATCTGACTCAGTCTGACTCTTCGGAATCATCTGTTGGAAAGGCGTTCTGTGAGGCACCTATCGGTAGTGGGGATGAACAGAAAAGCTACTGCTATGTTAACAAGAGATATCCCCGGAAGCCTGTGTGGAATAAGCCACCAATAGAAAAAGAATATCAGAAGAAACATGATTCTCACCGCAGTAAAAATACAAAAGTAGGTAAAAAGTCTTCCCTTGCGTATACCTCGAAAGATAAAAATGAGAGGAAAAAAGAACTCTCTGTTCACAAAAGTGATGAAACATCGACCAATGAAGTCAGGCATCAATTGTCTGACTCTGTCAGATGTAATGGAAGGAAGTTCCTGCTAAAGGAGGATCAGGCACCTTCCCTTCATTTCAGCTGGACCCAGTACTGGAAAAAGCAAAGTGATGTACCAAAAAACAAAGAAACTCATACAGGTAAGCTTCCTGGACTGTCTTGTACTCTAGTATTAAAGATAGGCTCTTTAAGTTGTGAAATAATTTAAACTGCCCGCACATTTTACTAGGTGAAGATGCTTATTATTGTCCGATAGATCAGTATCAATTTCGGGGGATCAAATTAAATGTGAACATGTTTTTTGAAGGGGAAGATGTTTTTAAGGTTGTTATAGAAGGTTTCCTGTTCTCTCTCTCTCTCTCTGTGTGTGTGTGTGTGTGTGTGTGTGTGTGTGTGTGTGTTTT
>NW_028186427.1:395304-454323 GCF_003343005.1 Rhea americana | reverse complement strand
GTTGAGCACCATGTTAAAACGTGCCCCTTTGATGTATGGGGGGAGGGTAAAATTAAAACATTTTTAACAGTGAGACTTGAAAGGGATAATCCTAAAATTTGCAAAGAAAGTTTTCTAATTTTTATATAAAGGCAGGAAAAAATGCCAGAGAGAGGAATTGCATTCTAATCTTAACTGAATTGTTTGCAGTCTCTTGCTACAGTAGTACAAAAAGCTAATTAGAAATACAGAAAGCATCTGGATACAATTTTTGGAAATTCAGAATAGAAAGATGTGTCATTGATAGTGAAAAGCAGATCCATAGGTCTTTGTAAAGTTAATTTAGTGCCAACTCATTTCATTAGAGCATTAAAACAGGGAATGGAAATCAGCTGAATCTCTTCAGTGTTACAGCACTGGTTTCTTTCTACAGAAATTGTTTAATCTGGTATATTTTTATTGTTTTAAATAGAAGAGCTTAAGTGTGCACTGAGAAAGTAGTCTCATATTACCTATAGCACCTAGGAGAAGGAATTGTGTTTTCTTTCAGAGGCAGTAATTGAGGAGAGAGCTTTTTCTATTCCTTTGTCCATCTCCAGCTGAACAAACTGAGAAATTTTTTTAGCTGACTTAATGCAAAGCATCTCAGCTTGGTCTCCTGCTACCCGGAATGACAGACTTGGGTAGACAAGTCCATGTTCTTAACTGTGGTATTGAATCATTTGAAGCTTTTACTTCTAAACATCTTTCAGAGCTGAGGAAGTGTAATTTACTTCCACCTGGATTATGGATACCAAAAAATCCACAGCTGCTTTAAGAGAGGAATTGCTAGGAAGYAATAGCCGAGCACAGAGCTTTTTCTGCCAAATGGAAGAACATAAAGCAGTTCTTCAAAAACAAAGGAAAAAAGCCTCCAAATGAAATAGGAAACAGCTTGAAAACAGTTAGATATGGGTAATGCACTTCCTGCATTTGCATTAATATTTTCCATGTGATCTTCCAGTAATACTTAAAGATGGAAATTAAATTTAGTTTTGACTGAGATTTCTATACTTGTTACGAGCTTTAAACTTTTTAGTGTCAATTTTATACAAAGCTAAGTTTCCCATGTAAAGTGGTGACTGAAATCACAAGCTTCTGCTAAACTTAAAGCTGTTACTATTTTGAAAGATCAAAATGATTGCTATGTCACAACTGCAATTATTGCTGCCACGTTTAGGAAATAGTATACAAATACATACAAAATTCCAAACTATAGTCTTCTAGGAGTAAGCTAATACCGTGGCTATAATCAGTCTGGAAAAATAAATTCTGCTGTAACTTAAATTCTGGAATTTCATTTGAATATTATTTTTCAGTTAGCGAATGTTTTATGCATAGTACATATTATTTGCAGGGTCCTTGATTGAACAGCTGACCACAGAGAAGTATGAATGTATGGTGTGTTGCGAGGTAGTCCGAATAGTAGCACCAGTGTGGAGTTGCCAGAACTGTTACCATGTATTCCACCTGAATTGTATTAAGAAGTGGGCAAGATCACCAGCTTCACAAGCTGAAGGTTGGTATACATGCGTTCTTACTCACTTGCTAACCTTCTTTCATGCTGTCTCGTGTAGTAGAATATTATTCATGTTTCTTCTTTTGGAAGTCTAATTTTAACCAGTTAAGCTATGAATAAAGCAAGTTTTGAAGCGAAAAAGGGTGTTTTGGGTTTTTCTTGACACTAAATATATAGCSCTTCTACTCTTATATACTTATGTACACGTAATGCTTTTGATACTTGCCAGTATTCTGACTATACAAATTTCCAGGCTTGGATACAAAAATCAGTGTATCAAGGTGCCGAGCTCTGTGGCTGCACACACCAAGAAATGTTTCATCTTCTGTTTGACTAATCAGCCAAGCATGGRTGAGAGAAGCAACACTCTATTAGTTGTCTGATTTTGTGCAATCACTTCTTAGTTCTGTTCTCAGATAAGGTACTCCTGAAATCCTTCACTGATGCCGTGCAATGAAATGAAGTTCGAAGAAGGCAAAGAGCTTCTATGCCTATTATTAGTTCAAGCTAGTTTAGATTCTTTGTATTGTACCCTTTTTGAAACTGTAGCATCATGGCATTCTGCCCTGAGAATGTTTTGATGTAAATTAAGTCTGAATTCTAGCTTCTCTGTGCTTTGCTGTGTTGTGTGACATAGATATGCTCTGAAGACACTAATGTTCACCTTTCTGTAGTGTTAGATTTCTGTACCCTGCCACTTTAGATTTTTACCATTCTTATTTTGTCTGTCTCAGGGCAGACCAAAATAATATGTATCAGTAGTCTGGCAGCTACTTTGTTTAACCCTCAAAATGGCAAAAGTAAGAATGTTTGAGAGAAGTTTTTACAGAAGGGATTAGTGAAGTGCAAAGTTCTTGAACTTCACAAGATGCTGAGGTAGCATAGATTTCATAAGATACTTAGCCTTCTGAAGAAGGCTAGTAGTCATGCTCCATAATGATGGTAGAAAGGAAGTTGTAAATATCATCGTGTCTTTGACACTCTCCAATATGAAACACAAAGATAGTAGAATATTTAAGACGTGAACAGATTTTGGGGTATGGTTATGTGTGATCCTAAGCCCAACTAATAGTGTCTGCTAAGAACCTCTATCTCCTACCTGTTCTTCTGTTGCTTTCTTTGCAGCTTATTTAGCTCACTGAACCATTTTGTAGCATGATAAGAGCATGATCAGCTCCCTGAACCATCTTTTACTGCATGATCAGCAGCACATCTGCTTGTGCAAAGGAGGGTAATCACTAGAATTCCTACAGTAATTGTTGTTGGCCAAACTGACGTCTTTTGTTTGGAGTTCTTCTTATGTACCTAACATTGTACAGATCTTGAAACTTTCTGCCGTCCTGTTGCATTGGAGAATGTAGCTCTTTAACATTCATCCTTTATTCCAGCAGATGTTTTTGGATCACCTTCATGTAATCACCTGTGATGTGAATACTCATGTAGGCAAGCATGTAAAGAAGAGTTGCAAGCTTGAAACTTCTCTTAAATATCTCTAGTCTGCAGGAGTATATCCCCAGCTTTTCCTACTCAAAGCTCTTTTAAGCCCCTTAATAGATTAGGATTATGAGCACCAAGAAGATTGTTCACTTTGCCTTTATGACAACTGGTATGCARTAGAAAGGGACAAAGTCTGAGGCTGCTATCATAGATAAAGATTTTGTGGTTGAAAGTGCTAGGAATAGGTCTAGTTGCAATATGAAAGTGTATGGAAAATATTTTGGGGAATAACTGTAAGGAATCTTTTATTCTAGTGGGATAAAACTGAGGTAAAACCTGAGCAGCTGCTTATTGACTGTGTCTTGCCTGGTTTTGTGTTTAGGTGAACAAGTAGAATGATTTTACTTTCAGGAATTTAATATGCATTCAAACAGCTTTTCTTGGTGTTAAGGAATTTAGAGTTCACATATGGATGATTATGTCTAAACTCAAGTCCTCTTCAATAATTGGTTTAGGGAATATAGTCCCTCATCTAGCTTGGTCTGTGATCTCTTTTCTGAAATACACCTTTGCATATGGTAATTTTAAAACATGTTCTAGCTTCATGCAAAAGAGTAAGCGGCACAACATCCCCATGTAATGGATGCCTTCTTCCCATCCTCTACCACTGCAGCAATCTTTTGTTTCCTCTGCTTATAGTGTTTTTTTTTTTTTTTTTTAAGATAACTGACTTCCAAATTTGAACTTGATTTTATATTTTATTTTAATCCTCTAGTACACTATTCTGTGTGCTTAATAGCCTTTTGGCAAGATAAGGAACTGGGCTAGGAGCAACAAGTAGGGTTAAGGAAGACAACTTACATTGTAAGCAGGTAAAAGATGATGAGACCTGCTTACAAATGTACACCTCACCTAAACTGGTAGTGGGCCTACATATTCCTGAAGTACAGAAGCAAGAAAATTACTATCTTATTAAACATCCACTTCAAGAATAGTGTTATTGTTAATAGCTAGTTATAGTCAGCTTTTAAGTAAGAAAAGATCATTCTGATTTATATATCATTAATTTATTCTGGATGTGAAGCAGTACTAAATTGGCCTTCTACAGGACATTTAAAATCATATCATGAGAGAAGGACAAAGTGTGGCTAATACTTAGGACTGGAAAATCTTTCTCGCCAGTTTCTTGTGTTTTAACACTTCCCCCCCCCATATTTTTAAATATGAAGACAATCTGTACTCTGTAAAATAGAATGTTGTCTTATAATGGTGTGTATGATAACACAAGCCTTGTCTTTATAACAGGATGCATAATAAAGCAAAATTTCTGCAATTTGTCCTTGCCTTTATATAAAGTGACATGATGAAAGCACTTATTTTAGGGTCCCAAATTGACTCCTTGTATTACTTTCAGTAATTTTTATCTTTATTTTTAACTTATCTACAGATGGTAATAGTGGTTGGAGATGTCCAGCTTGTCAGAATGCTTCCACACAAGTTCCTACAACTTACACTTGTTTCTGTGGTGAGTTTTGTGCTTCTTTTTGCAAACAAGAACAATCCTGTCCTTTGTTTCTTTTTCCCTTTGAGTTTTGTTGAGTTACTTTTTTTTTTCCCTCACATCCCCAAAATGTGTGCTTAGTTAAAACTATTCTGTGATTCTGTGAAACAGCATTCAATGTTAGTATAGTTGAGGTTGAAAGGAACCTCTGGAGATGATCTAGTCCAACTTCCCTGCTCAAGCAAGGTCACTTAGAGCATGTTAGACAGGATTGCATCCAGGCAGATTTTGAATATCTGCAGAGAAGGAGACTCCACAACCTCTCTAGGCAACCTGGTCCAGTGCTCTGTCACTCTCACAGTAAGGAAATTCCCCCTCATATTCAGGTGGAACTTCGTGTGTTTCAGTTTGTACTCGTTGMCTCTTGTCCTGTCACACGGGACAACTGAAAAGAGTTTGTCCCCGTCCCCTTGACACCCTCCCTTCAGATACTTGTAAACATTGCTAAGTTCCCCTCTCAGTCTTCTCTTCTCCAGAGTAAAGGTTTCCACAGAGAGTCACTCCCATTTTTGTTGCTTAAAGCATCAAAAATGTGAAGTCATAAATTGTGAGTGTTTGCACAGTGTTAAATGAAAAATACTAGAATTTGGCTGCTAGCCTGAAAACTTCTTTTGTAGAAGGATTGAAATAATTTGTATCTATTATGTCTTCTGTTGTGGCAAGGTGCGCTAAAATAATACACAATTCAAGCATGCAGCTTATATTATTGTAAGAAGGTAAGAGTATATAATAAGCTCATTGATTGATCTAGCATTTTTGTCATTTATATTGATCAGGGACAGGTATAAAATAAATAGAGTATAAATATCTTACCTGCATTGATTGAGCTTAAGAGTTTATGTATGACAATAGTGTGAGTTGTGTGAAATTGTGGGAGTATGTGGATAACAAATCAGGTAGAATGAATATTTTGATTCCAAATGAAAGTTATACTTATCCATCTGCTAAGCAAACAGGAAAGAAATTCTGCCTAAACTTGGAGACTGTTTGACGTTTGGGGAGATCTACAGCAGGAACCATAGGATGTCCACAAAATCAATATTAGCAAAGCACCATGATGGAACAGGAATCTTCTGAATTTTACATTAGCAATAGGACATTTGGACATAACCAATTGCTAATGCAAAGCAGTCTTTTACTTGTTGCCATATACATGTTGCATGTGGTCAAATGTCACTTTTTTCATCTTTTCATGGAGAAATCTCTGACTTGCTTTCTTCCTGAATTTTCTGACTTTCCCGGGCATATACTACTAGTTTAACTGAAGCTCAGATGAATAAATGCTGTCTATGGTGGGTTTTTTTCAACTTTTCTTGATTTACAGTTTACAGAACAATTAAGGAATACTAAAAATAAAATGATACAACTGTATTGTTACATACACATGTTTTTGCTGTTCTTAAGGTTGGAACTCAAATTTGTAGCATTGGATCAATTGCTTCACTGTTCATTTAATTCCCTTCTTGCAGAAGGCCAGATTAGATTTGTTTATGTAATAAAACATGGTAATTAACTGTCAACCTGACAGTCACCTCGTGCGCAATGTGCTATGAGACTTGCTAAAATATGAGAGATTGATTAAAATATGGCTTCAGTGTTGTTCTGGAATACTGCCACTTCTTGTTTAGCTGTATGTCATATATGAGACTAAATTCTTGGACTTACAATATCTTGTTCAGGACTTCTTGCTGTGTTCATCAAAATGTCAAAAAATGATATTTAGGTTTATGCAGAGTCTGTTTCATTTTAGAAAAGTGATTTTTACAATTAACATAATCTCTTCCTTCTGTSCCCATCACATTATGTGCTAGATCTTTTTCTCTGTATTGAGGCAGCAAGGGCTTTACACCCTTTAATTTTCTTCGGGCTTCAAATATGAAGCCTGAGCAGCTGAACTAAGTTTTTGTTTTCTTATATTTTATTAGACATTTAATGTCAAATACCAGCCGCAGAAATGCCTGCTGAGAGCATAAAAGGAAAGAATCCTCTTTGAGCTTGATATTCTAATTTTAATTTGAAGGCCTAATGAAATATGCTTTTAAAGATGTAAAGTGATGGGTGTATGTCACCTATGAAAGACAAAAACAAAAAAAGCATTTTATGTCATTTTGTTTGTTTGTTTTTCAAAACATACTACTATCAGTATTGAAAATACGACTCTTTTGTGTGATGTAATGTTTTTCTAAAATTCAGTACTGTACTAAAGTAAGTAAATATGTTTTTACTTCTGATATGCTTTAGGCAAGGTACACAATCCTGAATGGAATAGAAATGAAATTCCACATAGCTGCGGAGAACTCTGCGGAAAGAAGAGACAGTGTTTGGACTGTCCACATCTTTGTAACATGTAAGTAAACATGGATCGTGTAAATGTCTTGAAATGATCTACAGAACACTTTGGAAAACTGTATTTTTATGTTCTTTGACTATAGGATATGTTTATACATACATCTGGTTTATAGTTAACTGAAGCCAGGAAGAAATGCAACCTTTCTATTTGTGTTTGTATGTGTAACATGAGTTCTTATCAGAACATAAACAGAAGAAGATCAGCTAAAATAGTTGTAGCATCATTTCCATCATATCATAAGAACTGAACCAGCTGCCTAACTTGGTTTCAAGAACTTTTGCTGAAGTCAAGAGATAGAAGTGTATAGAAGTCATCTAAATGTATACCCAATGCTCCAACAGACACTTCAAGTTCTTTTCATCTAACGGCATATGGATGTCTTGAATTAAGATCAGTAGTACTGAATTAGACCAAAAGGTTTATTTACTCCTATCCTTTGCTTCTTTCTTTTTCCTTCTCTTTTGTTTGACTTTTCAGTCTTGCATATGGATATAAATTTATTTATTTTTATATTCTGTGTTTCCTTAATTTGAATTTGTCTTAATGTAAATGACATAATATTAATCTCCTTTCCATGGTGTAGCTTGTATGCTTTTTCTTCTCCTCATTGTGTTATATTTGTCAGATTTAGCACCTGTCTGGCTGTATGAAGTATTTCTTTGTGCCATTGACAAAGTTTAGTTAGGTGCTCATTTAAGTGTGGCACTAACCAACCCATTCTTGTCAGGTTAATTTATGCTCTTTTAGTAACAGATCTTTAACTAATATTCACTCAGCTTATTGATATGTGTTAGAGATCGTTATATATACAGCTTTATTGGTAGATCGGAGGAACAGACAAGCAGCTCTTTGAAAGAAATGCACTTGCTTACTCAGTGAGCAAATGTTCAGGCTCTCACTAGCATAAGCTGATGTGCATACCTTTCTACCAAGCCAGTTGATGTTTTTAGTTTAAGTGCATTTAAATTAATTTCACTCTGTAGGGTTCTATATTAAAGAAATACCTGTTTTAACCTTCACGAAAATATTCCCAATAATAAACTTCACACCAAACTTAAACTTCTTTTGAGAGCTTAACTATCTGTTAAAATTCTGAAGTTTTTCCCTGCCAACTGGAATTATGCCAGGCCTTGAAAGCACTCGAGAGAGTTCTTGCAGAGGCAATGAATGAAACTTTCTCTCTAGTGTCTGCTACTTCTTTCATAGATCTTTGATGCTGTAGTCTTATCCACAGCAGTTGCTGGAAGTCCCTTTGAGCAATCTTAAAATATCTAGAATTTTCACTGCCAGGCAAATACAAGTTTAATTTTTCCAGTATCCATCTGTATCTATCATCAGAACAACCTTTCTTGTATGCCAGTTTTCTATAGCAGCAGCAATGGCTGGTGAAAGAAATCATCTATGCTAATGACAGATAACTGAGCATCAGTGAAAATAAAACTATGTATGTAATGAACAAGTTAATACCAAAGTCTTCAACTTCTACCTTTTTTTGATGTAGTTTGTGACACTGTTAAGTCATTTAACTGTGGGGTGATGTGTATTTGTTTTGGACTAGTCTCTTAAAACAGACAAACTCTAAGGTATCGCCTGTCTTTTTCATCTAAGAAGAATTTTCTGCAATTTCTCTGTGTGCACGTGCATGGTATCTTAACCGTTGTATTGTCTTAAGACCTGGAAGCTTAGCCATACCATACCTTCTGCATTTAGAAAAAAAATTGTGTCAAAGCTTTTACTAAATATGTGGTGTATAAGTGCATATATCTGGCAGGATACACAAAGGACACTCCTTTTTAAAATTACAAGTTTGTCTTCAAAGGCCTAGTTTGGGCGTTTGACAGAAYTTTTCTGTTTGTTACAATAACAGGTTTATTTAAAACTCTCAGGCATGTTACTGAAACTTGGAGATGTCTGAATTAACTGTATGATAATTTACTAACAGCACGTCAGAAGAAAGTTTGCTATAAAACTGCAGTCTCTTATTACAGGTATTTAAGATTTAAAAGTAGCTGTGGTCAGTGTAAGTTGCTATTAAGTTTGGTATGGTATCATCAGAAAGTGTATCAAGACTGTACTCGTGTAGGCAAGATCTAAAATGATAACATTGTTTGAATATGGCGGTGTTGAGGAAAGTAGAATGCAATGCAGAAAACCTAATGTGGCAAGATTTCTAAAGGTCTTACCTTTCCCCGTACTTCTCTAAGCTATGGCCTAGATCACAGCAAATATTTTGAGTTGATATTTACTTTTAATCAAATTCTGTAGTTTATGATCTGGTTTCAAGCCTTTAGGTTCTACATGAGTCTTTGGGAATTTAAGTCAAGACAGTCAAATCTATAGTGCTCTGGAACTATGTTCTTCATACAAGAGGTTCTTTTTTTTTTTTTTTTTTTTTTTTTTTTCCCTGTTACAAAGGGTGATAGTTAATGTTACCTTCTGTGACAGTTTTAACTAATGCCCTGGTCTTTTTACGGCTTCCTTTCCATTTCCTGTTTTCCCCATCCTTCATTCAGTTCTGCTTTCTTCTCGCTTTCTTCTTGCCTGTTCTGGTGCTCGTTTAATGCTTCAGGAGGCCAAAAGAGTTGGTCARCTAACACATCAAAAAGGAACTTTTTAAACTGAGTTAGCATTTTGAATTGGCAGACTTTACTGTTAACATTGGCAGAAGCTGGATGGTAGGTGAGGCCTTATGATCAAAAGGGAGAAGTTGTGGAAGAAAGGAGCAGGAGCCCTGGCGGCAGACTGCTAGTGTGATTCAGTTATGTTGCATGCGCTTATAACAATTCAGTTATGTTGCATGCGCTTATAACAATTCAGTTATGTTGCATGCGCTTATAACAAGTGCAGTACTTTGTCCCTGTTTAGTGACTGGACTTGGGAAATCAGAAAATTAATTACTTCTAATTGAGTAGTCTGTGTTTGTGGGGGGAGTTGATGGAGTGTTCTGGCTAGGGCATCTGGACTGGCTGGTCCTATTCAATAATCTTATTCTGCTCTGTATGAGAGTCACTGTACTCAGAAGGGAAGGGAACTGGGACCTAGCTAGGGGAGAGTGCAGACAGTTGGTAGGCCTAGGTTTGTGAAATTATATTCTATCAATTCCTAACAGAGATCATACTAAAAGATGCAGAGAGGGACAGTCTAGGATTTCTTCAAGTAAGAGATGAGATCTGATACTCAAGTGAAGGGCTGGCATTGATAACACTCACAGGAAATTGCAGTTGATAGTAAGGAAGAACAGCTGAGGCAGCCCTGATGCAATTCTCATGTTAGGTAACCAAGCATCCCCTTTTGTGAAGGGGAACAACAGGTGTATTATCTAGAACCTAAAGGCATCTGCATCTCAGTAATACTGAGCTAAAAGGAAAAGCCACCAAATCAAAAGGAGACATTTGACAGAGAAGGTTTTGTCTCTAACCTATAAAAGCAATTGGTGATTGTGGAAGAAAGAAAATGCAGTAATAGTTTGGACAGGTCATATTTGTTTTGGGGGCGATTAGTGACTAGCAGGCTTGAGTTGATGCGTGCGTGAAATGCAACATATGAAATATGTTAGTAGTAGTGTAACTGTTGTTATGACAGCAAACAGGAATACTGAAAGAGTTTAAGGAAAACTTCATTGTCTTAAAAGACTTGATGTATTCATTTTTTTTTCTTACGTTAATAATATTTTAATATCCTTCAAGATTAAAGGTTGCATGTAGAATGTTCTGATACTTTATTGTTGCATTAACAATCTGCAGTGATGCAGTTTTTTTCTGGTGAGTATTGTGTTATGTTAGAGGAAGCCATTGTACAATTTTATTTTGTTTTTATTCTTAAGCCTCTGCCATCCAGGACCTTGCCCTTCATGCCCAGCCTTTGTGACAAAAACGTGTGAATGTGGACGAACAAGGTGAGAATGGTTCTATTGTATTAAAAAGATAATTATTTTTTTTCTGAACTTTAACGTTTGTTGACTAAAATATATTGGAGAAGTTTTTTAAAAAGGGAGAGGGCAATTATTTTTACAGCTTTTTTTTAAGAGAAATGTAGTTAGCTACATTAAAATCAGATATGATCCATAGAGCTAAATTGTCTTAGGAATCCAAGTTGATGTTTTCTGCAATTGCATGCTGATATTTATTTACTTATTTTCTGTTGCAGAAGACTCAGATAAAGAAGTAGAAAAAAATTCATGTTTTCCATTTAAATGGAACATAACGCTGAGTTACTCAATTTCAGAAATAACATATACAGCTGTGRGAAGCTGCACCACTAATAACAGGGAGGTCAATAGCGTACTCCAGATCTGAAGATTTGTTTCTATGCATGTTTGATGCATGTAGTATCTTGCCAGCGGCAAGACTACTGCCTCCACTTTCAGTCATACTTTGTGCTCAGTTGTTCTGAGGGTATTCAGAGTCCCTGTACCTGGAAACAATCCTGTGTAATTAAATGTTTGGTCTGTGCTCGTTTTGAGAACTAAAACAGGCAAAAACCTATTGCAGTGTTAGCCTTCTCATTGTAGGAAGAATGATTGCAGGCTTTTGCAAACATTTCTGAAAATTTGAGTATRATGTGAGGTGATCTGAATATTTTTTTAAGGATGTGATGCTGTAGCAGATGCAGCTGTTTCTGCAGAAGAATTTGTAGCTGAAAGCACCTTATCTTCAACAGAAAACTAGATTAGTTGTAAATCATTGACTTCTGTTTTGCATAATAAGGTGTATTCCATATTTCTATATTCTGACTATTCCTTGTTAGAAGTTTGGTTGCATCTACTAAATTTTCACCTCCTCCACCTGCCAATTCTTCCCAGTACAAGCTGGTTACACCAGATCACTAGTGCTATGCAGAGCAGAGGTTGTTTTTTTTTTTTTTTTTGGTAATTTTGCCTCTTTTATTTTTTTTTAATATTATATTTGCTTTTTCTTTTAAATGTATTTGATTAATCCAAGAAGAACTTGTGACTGGTATTGGTGCTACTATAAATTGTAGGAAAAAATGAGATGATATTACAGAAAGGAACAGTGGAATACCAAATGTAAACTGTGCATTAGGTACAAGTTGCTGAAGGTGTGAAGTAGGTGAACATTTCCTAACAACTCTTCTGTTAATAAGTAAATAAGCAAATGTGCTGAAGACTGAGACAGCTAATAAACTATGATGTGTTTTCTCTACAGTCACTCAGTGCGCTGTGGCCAGTCAACAGCAATTCATTGTTCTAATGTCTGTGGAAATACTTTAAATTGTGGTAAGCACAGCTGTACCCAAGTGTGCCATGCAGGAAAATGCTCACCTTGCCAACTAGCAGTACAGCAAGGTAAGTATCAGAACACTTTATGCACATCTATCTTCTGCTAGCAAGAAAGGAGGAAAAAAAAAACAGTGCCATGAGGCAAGTGCTTTATCTTTACTTAACAGGGAAAAAAAAATCCCTAGAATCTTTAAATAAATCAGGAAACATATGTCAGCATACTACATATTTAGAGATGAATATAAACATGATTAGAATAATCCTGTCAGGATGGTTAGGATGTTGGAGCACTTGCCCTGTGAGGTGAGGCTGGAAGAACTGGACTGGAGTAGCTTGAGAAGAGCTCTCCTCCCTTAAAAGAGACCTGATAGCTGCCTTTCAACACCTGACAGGAGGCAGTCAAGAAGACAGAGCCAGGCTCTGTGGTGGGAGGGTGAGAGACAATGAGTATAAACTGAAATGACAGGTTCTACCTGGCTATAAGGGAAATTTTTTTTTCTGCCATGAGGACAGGCAAGCAGTAGACCAAGCTGGGAAGAGAGCTGGGAAGCCTCCATCTTTGGATGTTTTCAAGACCCAACTGGGTAAAGCCTTGAGTCACCTTGCCTGATAGCTGTCCCTGTTTTGAGCAGGGACATGGGCTAGATGACCTCCTTTCTAACCTGAATTATCCTGTCATCCTACTTAATCTTCCAGTATAATTCCAAGACTTGATTAGTAGAAGAAGAATAGAAAGCTGCATGGAAACATGTTTCATCAAGCTACTTTTCATTTTTGTTAAAAGATATTCTAAACTTAGTCTTAAATGGGAATGAAGGTATCTAAGAATGTGAGCCATATACTATTATGTTTTTGCTGCAAGCATATTTTCTTGACTTCTAAGGTAATGCCTAACTTTGATTATATATACTGTAATTCAACAAGTAAGCTTTTTTGCAGATAGTACTTTCTCTTTTCTTTTTTTTTATCTCCCTGTCAATATAGCTAAAATAGGAGTTCCATCTTTTATAGAACTGGGAAATCTATATAGCTGAATTATGTCTAAAGAAAAGCAACTTCATTATCCTTCTGAAAGCTAACTGCTAACAATTTCTTGTGTTTTAGCTTTATTTATTTACTGCTACAAATGTTTTTCAGTAGTATTTTCTCGTATTTTTTTTCTGTGGAATATTGCTTTCTTTTAGTGTGTTACTGTGGGAGCAACTTTAAAGATGTATTATGTGGGATAAAGGAAGAATTCTTTGATGGATTTGGGAATTTCTCATGTCAGAAGATATGTGGCAAGTAAGGTCACTAAGCTTTCAAAAAGAAAATGTTATTTTATTCATACTTGGGGATCATAATGTTCTTAGATAATGCTTTTCTTTTTTCTTTTTTTTTTCCCTCCTCTTCCCACTCCAGAAAATTAAATTGTGGGAGGCACAACTGTACACAGGTATGCCATCCTCAACCTTGCCAGCTCTGTCCACGACTTCCACAGGTAGTATATCGCTGTCCCTGTGGCCAGACTCCTCTCAGCAAGTTACTGGAACTAGGATGTATTGAACGTAAATTATGCACAGATCCTATCCCATCATGTGGAAAAACATGCGGCAAACCTCTTTCTTGTGGAAGCTATGGTAATTAGAACTTTGTGCATTGAAATATTAAAAACATCTCATTGTTAAAAAGATGGTTGGTCTTATAGTCTGATTTTGAAAAATAAATATTTTCTTAGTGGTTTTGAGCATTAACTGAATTGAGTGGAAAAAAAAAAACACTGCAAAGCACTGCAACCTGACTGTGTGTCATCAAAGTGATACCTTAGAACTAGGAAATGTATCTGC
The DNA here is from genome assembly GCF_003343005.1 of Rhea americana. NCBI lineage: Eukaryota > Metazoa > Chordata > Aves > Rheiformes > Rheidae > Rhea > Rhea americana. The sequence goes on along the minus strand of NW_028186427.1, from coordinate 440,373 downwards.
CTACGAAGAAAAAATGACATTAGCTAGCCTTTTAATTTTTGTTTACGTGGACTTCTCCTGTGTTGGGGGAGCAGTAGGAATTTCTAGAGAGTGCTATCTACTGTGGTCTTTAAAAAGCCCACCTAGATCTTTTTGTCTTTTATGTGAAGTCTGTTAGAGTAGAAATAAATGACCTGGCTCATTCAGATACCTCTAATAAATAGTCATTTCCTGCAGCTGTAGGAGGGCCCTGGGGAAAAAGTCGTATTGGAAACTCAAAGGGAGGGTATTATGTGCCCAAATGAATTGATACCTGAATGAGTATGTTAAGTAACTGAATTTAATTTGCCTGTGGGATTGTGTGAAGCCATAAATACATGGTTTTACAAACCATGTATTAAATCATGATTTGTTAAACTTTTGGAGAGTACTAGTGCTGCCAAAATAAGGACTTCCTGATAATGACTGATCCTGTCAGTCAACCTTATTAAAGGACTGCAAGTAGAAAGGGAATGAATAATTTAATAATTAAATTTTAGTGGAATTTAAGTTAACCAGTAAATTAAATGTTAAAGTATGCATAGCAAGTCATTCATTTGGGCTAAAAAAGAGGAGAAATGTTTATACTTGTAAAATTCCAGAGACTTGCGTGAGACTGTCATACAAAATGGGAATTTTTTCGTGTGTGTGTGTGTGTGTGTGTGTGTATCCCCCCCCACACATATATACATATATTAAAATGTGCATATATACATACACGTGTGTGTATACATATAAATAAATCAGCATTGAAAATGAATACTTTCAGACTTGACACTCTAGTCTATATATTCAAGATTTTAAGCTTGAAAATAATTGCAAAAACTGTCTGTAATATTAAAATATATTATGTGTATTTAAAGCAGAATATTATTTGTTTGGAAATTTAACTGCATGTATGCATTTTAATTGTAGCCAGTGATGCTCCTAATAAATATCGAGTTCCAGATCATGAATTTAATTTTTTAATTAATTTGTATTAATGTTATCTTTGTGTCTTTCTTTTGAAAGAGTTTGTTCATACATGTGAAAGCCTTTGCCATGAAGGAGATTGTAGACCGTGTTCTCGCACATCAAATATTTATTGTAGGTGTGGCTTCAAAAAAAAGGTGAGTGTGTAAAGCTGGACCGTGGAAGTGGGTTTTTGGGGTGTTTTTTAAAGCTGTGGAGAAAAAGGAGCTGACATGTTTGAAGAAAAGGAAGCCAGTAAATACAAGAACACCAGTAAGGTGCTGTGCTCTTATCAGTTCTTGTATAAGAGTGATTCTTACTTCTAAAAAGTTAACTGAATTATACTGTGAAGTGCTAACTTGCCCTAGAGACCCTTTCTTGAAGTAGTTTTACAGCCTACACATAGTTTTGTTTGAGTTGGTTGCAAAGTCCTGTGTTATCTTTCTTCATTTGTATAGCACAAAGCGTAATGGTTTTACCAAGAGTTACGCAAACAGGAGAAAGGTAGCCTGAATTAAGTGGGGCATGTAAAACTACAAGTTTTTGTTTGTGTTGAAACTCTGAAGAAAAAGTATAATGTTAAAGGAATCGAAATTGAAATGGTAAATTAAAGCGTGTGAAATAATGAGGATTTTCAGTGGGTTTTGTTCCTGTTCTTGTATACAGAACAGTTGTGAAGGTTAAAACAGAGTGCTTCTTTTTTCTGTATCACAACAGACTAGATGTTTTCCAAATATTTAAGTTTAAATTATTAGATTTGTTTTGATGTAATTGCTTCCTGTTTGTTTCCTAGGAAGTCCCGTGTGCGCTCCTCAGAAATAAAGGTATATTGTTACAATATGTTACATATCTATCATGAAATTATTTTTAAAGTTTGTAAAAATGATAGAGTTCATAGTAATTCTTGATTGAAAAAATGGCAAACATCATCTGATCAATACTGCCATTTTTATCCATTTTTCTATGCCAGGTTGGTAACTTCTTGAGATGCTGCTAGTTTTTAAACTGTTTGAAATAAACCTTTCACCTCTGTCCATCTTTTATGTAAGAAAAGAGTTTTTCAGCATTTAATTTTGAAGATTTCAGTCCATCTGTCTGTTTGAATTTGAGCAGTTGCTTATGCCACCTGCCATATTCAACAACTTATGCGCATACACCCACACCCATTTTATACTGTATGTGTTTGGATATTCTCACTACTTGGATAAAAAGTAGTGATATGGCTTTGCTGTCCAAGTTCCTGTGAATATGCAAGCTTTGATTCTGCTAACAGTTGTTCTAATGCTGCTAGTCTTTGTATCTCAGCTCAGTGGAGAGCTTCCAATATACAATATGTTCACTTTTAAACTTGGAATATCCTGAAATCTGTTTCTGAAAACTGTGGCCAACATCTTCAACAAAATCCATAATTGATCCGTGGATTTTGTGTCTCTATAAAAGTAAAGAACCTGGCTGCAAGACYGTCAGTCCTGTAGAGTAAACCTCTTCAAGAAGGGCTTTTCCTTAGGGTAGCATTTCACATTGAGGGCATCACTAGAGCTGGTAAATATAGATAAGTAAAAATGTGCCTTCCTGTATCTAGAGCTGTAGCACTGTTGCCCTGTGAACCCTAAATAGTTAGTCGTGGGGAGCCTTCTGGTATCTGCTGATCTTGTGGGTGAGCAAGAAGAGGTATTTTTAGAGGAGAGAAATGGAGGCATGTGATGTATGCTTCCAGCCATGTCCTCCACTCCAGGTACCACCTGAGTCCTGGAAGAAAACAAGGAAACCTGGACCATCAGTAAATACAGGATCACTATTGATGTGCAGCATCTGGCTGAACTAGTGTGGAAGGAAGTCTCTAAGTATCATCTCTGCTGCCTTTTCCTTTCTTTTGGGAAGGTGGTTGGCTATCCGGAGCAAGGATGCTTGCTTTTAGAGGTCATACCTGTTGGCCACGCATAGATGGAACTCTCATCCTGCTTCAGACATAAAAATGCTTATTTTAAGTCACAGGTCACCATTCTCCATCTACTCCTGGTTTGGCAACAGTGATCTTGGGAGTACTTATGAACACTGCTTGCTCAGTTGGCTTCTAAAACCTAAATTTTGTCCTATTGAATCTTTAAAGCTATTTGAAGAATCTTGATCTAGGGAAATGTTTCCTTGATGAACCTCTAACATAATAAAGTACTCATTTACAAGATACATAAGAGAGCAATGTGCATATTTCTTTTTTTGAATTCTTTTCTATGATGACTTTGCTCTGCAGAATCCACAAGTGATTGCTCTTGTATGGATGGTGATAAAGATTTCTTTTCTGTTCATTCCAGCTTCATAAGCATATAAACAGTAGCTGCATTTTCCAATACACTGCTTTACAAATTTGAGCAGTCTTAAATTTGACATTTATGGTACTTCACTGTATCAGGAATGTTAACCTTTAAAAGATGCGATATTTATTCTTGTTAAGAGATCGGATGCAACAGTCTATGTTCTAAGCTAAATGTAAATGATTGTCCGGTCTCAAAAACTTGTATCCTCTTCGGTGCTGAATTTTACTCTTTGTGTATCCATACATCCTGTTTTTTGTGTTGTATTGCATAAGACCAGTTCTTGCAACAACCTTAGCGCAGTGTCGTGTTGTGACTGCAGCTTTTGTTTTCAAGATGAACAGAGATACAGAAGTCATGTTTTGTTTGTTTTCCTTGGTAATAGCTGCTATTACATTTATGTGTGACAAGCGATGCAACAAGAAAAGATCATGTGGACGACACAAATGTAATGAAATTTGCTGTGTGGTAAGTTGACCTGTGTGGTTTTAGAAAGTTCATTGTGAAACACATTTGATTTTTGGTTATAATTTTAAAAGACCTCTTTGCTTTTCCATCTTTGCATTTTGGTGTATCTTCAGTCTGTTCACAGTACTGGTTCTGCTCAGATATTGTTTACCTATACTTACTTTGCAGCATTCAATCTGTGGGTATCATTATAAAATGTAAAACTATGTTCCAGCCTAGGTGTGGTTAAGTTAAGGTACTTTATGTCAGTACAGTCATTCCTGTGGGAAAGGACAGGGGAGGGAAATGATAGATGAAGTATAAGTTAAAGCTGTGTCTGCACTAGAGATCTTCACAGAATCAGCTTTAAAAATACTGTATCCTTATAGTGGTAAAACATGTATAGATCAAGCTAAAGCTGATTTATTGTGCTGTATGTTTTGACAATTGCTAGATTATAACCTCACAAAGAAACATAAACCAATGGATTTCATAATTCAACTTTGTTTTTTTTTTGATCTCCTGTAGGACACAGAGCATAAATGTTCTTTGGTTTGTGGGCGCAAACTCAACTGTGGGCTTCATAGATGTGAAGAACCCTGCCATCGAGGCAGCTGTCAAACATGCTGGCAAACAAGTGAGTTAAATGCAAGTCTTCATTAGTTTGTAAAACTTATAGAAATTTAGTCACTTAATTGGTCAGAGCTGAAAATAGAATCTGATCAGAAGTGATCAGAATCTGAAGATAGTCAGGTGATTGTAATTGATACTTTTTCATGGTAAAGTTACTTAATTGTAGGTAAATTTATTCASTKWWRAWTTTWRWARWWWMATSWAWWMARWTKTKMAKKKWKWKCYRGMWMWMMMTKMAMAWYTKWWTWSATKWWWYTWYWAAAWTYWWMASTGAATAAATTTACCTACAATTAAGTAACTTTACCATGAAAAAGTATCAATTACAATCACCTGACTATCTTCAGATTCTGATCACTTCTGATCAGATTCTATTTTCAGCTCTTTTTTTAATAGTTATTACGTTACTAAAAAGATTAGTCTTGACTTAAAATTTTTTTTCATGATTCTTCAAAATTTTTAAGTCAAGACTAATCTTTTTAGTAACGTAATAACTATTAAAAGTAGTAAAGTATATAACAGAAGTCTGTTTAGCTGCTTAGAATTCAGACTTTTCCAGCTTGGTCTACTAGAGATTTTACTCTGGGGAGGACCATGTGAAGAAATGATAAATGTCAGTCTTGTATGTCTTAGGCTTTCTGATTACATCCTGAGTGCTAAAAACTACTTCTGAATTACCAGAAATAAATTGGCAGCCATCAGGTGCTAACTTTTTGTTATGATTCCTAAACTTTATACAAATTTAAGGTGGTACAATAGTTTTAGGCATGTATGTGCTCTGTTAAAAGCTATTCCAGTTGATTATTCTATTTTTCCAGAACTACTTTTTATTACTTAATGTAGAGGACTGTAAGATGATTATTTTGCACCATTTTAATAGACATTAACTTCTCTGATTTCATCTAGAAGCAGACAGAAGAAAGCTTTTATGTTTCCTTCTGCTAGCAGAATCTTAAGTTGATCTGGAATGTCACACGAAATTGAGGGGGAAAAAATTAAAATGTCATCTCATGTTTTAATCTAGATTTTGCCTTTCTTTATGTAGATGTACTTTACCATATAAATTATAAGCTATTAAATGCAGTTTTTGAAAGTTGGGTAGGGAAACCACTTAATCATTCATCTTCCCACTTAATTTTGGGTTTGAAAAGTTCAAAAGTTTTCTTTAAATCCATTATCCTTAATAGTCTTTCAGCTACTAATTTGCATTTTATTTTTGCTTTTTCTTTAATTAGAAAAAAAAAGGTATGAGGGCAAAGTGTTTCTTGATGAACAAAATCTAAATGGTCGCTTGGAGTTCCACTCGTGCTTTCATCAAGCATATGTTTTGTCCAGTAGTTCTGCAGTCACTCTTGGACAAAACTGAGATTTAGATAACTGAACAGACCATAGGAAACTACTGGACATGTAAAATTGTTGAACATAATAAATACCACAGTGAAAAGCTGAGATAAGTTTTGGGTAGCACTGTGAGGAATGGCTGAATTTCACAAGTAGTTAAGGGTGATTGGTAGCTGAGCTTAACATAGTTGGAGGGGAGTATTGAGAACCCCAAACTTCCAATGCTGAGACAACCTAGAATATCACATCAGAGATACTAAATATGGGTATGGATGTAGCAAGACTGGGAACAATTAGGAAAGTTATTGTGACAGGCTGTTTATTTGGGAGATGACAAGGGTAGAGAAGGATCAAGCTAGATGGAGGGGAAGTACGTACATGGGAAATGAGGAGGTAATAAAAGGCACCAGGCTCATGAAGATCTGTGAATGTGCTTGTGAATCTAGAAAGTTGGGATGGTGGTGTGTGTGTGTTGAGAGGGTCACAAGTGAACTTTAATTCTGATCAGCTGGAGAGGAGGAACAGGACTTGACTATTTGTATTCCTGTTTATATGAATATTGTTGGTGTTTTGGGTCTGTGTATCTGGTCATGCTATTGTCACGTGCGTATTGTTTGTGTCTGTCTCCCTGGAATATGTGTTCAGTCTTGCTACTGGCTGGACCTGCATATGGGGATAGCAGCAGCCACATTTATCAGATGGGAACAGGAGAAACCTTCTGGGTTTTAGAGTACTCCAAATTTGGCTTTAGTGGACCAGGAAGGAGGAAGCTTGTTTTCCAGAGTCCACTGGATTTAGCAACTCCTTTAACATACTCATCCTCTCCTCAACTTGGAATTGTTTTATTTTTTATTGCCCCGTTACTCTCTTACCTCCTCCTAGTTTCCCTCTTGTTGTTTTCCCTAGTCTGTTATCTTTTTATTCTTGTACGGACCAATCATAGTTTTGTTTTCTTTCTTGCATCTGCAAGAATATGACTTCCAATATTAGCTATGTATTTTTCACTTAATATCCTGCTTTTCTAAAGATTTATCTGTTCTAACTGTGGTTTGCATTTTGGGCAAGAAACTAAGAAGCCTTTTGGGCCTAATGTAGGTACAAATCTTCAGAGAAGAAAAGACCCACTAGAAAAGGATTAAAAAGACAACAACAACAATAAAACCCCTTTTTGTTACTTTGTCCTTAGTTTTGGGGAAATCTGGTGAACTGTCCTTTTTGGAGGGGTGGGGAAGGCCTCTGATAGGATCTGTCTCAGACTGAAAAGTCAGTAAAAGAGATCTTTGAACATTTAGACAAAATGCAAGTAACAGATCTGGAATACTGTAACAGGCTGATATTCACCAATGGACTGTAGAGGAGCCTGATGATGCTGACTTGTAATCTGCAGTATGTAACATCTCATTCAATACTGCCTCAGTTCAAGAGAAGTGAAAGTCAACAAACATGATACAATTTTTTTTAAAAGCGGAGGGGACCAGGCTATTAAAGTAGCAAGCCTGATTTTCAGAACACACGAACTGGTGGAAGTTACTGCAAAGAGCAGAACAGAACAAATAGAATTGGAACATAATGTTGCTTGACTGCTCCTATGTAGTTTACTTGCTTCTTTGTAATTTATCCTTATCTAGTAAGGAATAATACTATTGATAAGATTCCTTTGTTTCAAACAAACTAAAAGTCCTCCTTTAGTCATCTTTAACTATCTTAGAGTGATATAGTGAACTTGTTAAAAACTACTTATATATCATAATTTGCAGCTTATATTTTCAACTTTCTTGTGTAATGTCTTTATTACTCCTTCCAGCTGCTTTTTATTTTATGCATTTTTCTTCTGAGATGTGAAATCTGGCTTTTCATATGCTTTATGCTGAACAGTGATCAGTACCAATTTGTTCCTATTTTTTTAAACAGGTGAGAAGTTTAACTACACATATAAACTGTAGCCATTGACATGTTTGCTTTGTGGGTTGACTCTTCCAGGTTTTGACGAGTTAACTTGTTACTGTGGTGAATCAGTGATTTACCCCCCTGTCCCCTGTGGCACTCAGCCACCGGAGTGTAAAAAAACGTGCACCAGACCACATGAGTGTGATCATCCAGGTAAGTCAGATTCAATGGCTGCTTAGCTTAAAACAAACAAACAAACAAAGACAACTATCAAAATGTAGTCAACTCTACATGGGTCTGTTTTTGGAAGTGTTTGGTTTTTTTATTATAACCTTTTACAGTAGTTGTGAGTATTTCTCAAGGTCTGCACTTAAAAAGCAACCAACTAAAAATTTATCATGAACACCAGTGAGGGTACTTCAGACTACTAAAATGCTAGGTTTTCCTTATGATCCAGACAGTAAGTTTTAGACATTAATAATAACTACAACAATTTAAATACTATATTCTAAAAATTAAGCACTCTGTTGAAGCAGTAGCTTAGTGTAGTTGTCAATTTGTGTCTGAAGTCTGTGAAATTACACTGACTGATTGCAAAATGTACAGCAGAGATGTGCTTTAGAGCAAAAGATCTATTTTCTGAAAAATTCTGTCTGATAGTATAATCCTGCTCAGAAAATAAAATATTTGCTGTTTTCTACCATTTACTTCAGAAAACAGAGAAAAATATTCACCTGATTTTTAAGAGTATTTTAAAGAACAGATTATACTTGTATGAAGCATCATACTTAAGCCTATGTACTTCTGAAGTACTAACTTAAATTTACTAGTCCTTACCATGTTCTTTAAAGCATTTAACTGGAGTAGAGTAATACAACTGATGTTTTTTTGGGTTTTTTTTGTTTTTTTTTGTTTTTTTTGTCTTTGTGACTGCAGTGTACCATTCATGTCATAGCGAGGAAAAATGTCCACCCTGTACCTATCTCACTCAGAAATGGTGTATGGGCAAGCATGAAGTAAGTCTGGTCACTTAGTGTTTTTAGAATACTAAATAACATGTAGCTTGAAAATGTTTCTTCGTGTTCAGGATATACTTTTTATATAACTTAAAGAATAAGCATTTGAGTTACTCTACTTTCCAAGAGTGAAGGTTTAGATTTTTGCTGTTTCTTTGGAACAGAATATGTTACTGGCATTTGCATTTGTTTAGTGCAATCAAATTGTCAGAATAGGTATATCATGGCATATCATTCAGACCAACTGCCATATTGGACTATGATATAAGAAAAACTCTGGCATTGTCTTGAAATAGTCTAGTATTATGTTTCTTGTGCAGACAATGCGGAAAGATGTGAACAGTAAGAGTACTTTGAGGTTTGCCTTTATAGTTGCTTATTTGAAGTTATAATGTGCATCTTCCTCCTCCTGTCTTCCAGCTGCGAAATAATATTCCCTGTCATCTCACTGATATTTCCTGTGGACTTCGCTGCAATCAAATGTTAAAATGTGGAATGCACAAATGTAAAAGAATCTGTCATAAAGGAGAATGTCTTATAGATGAAGAATGTAAACAGCCATGTACTATTCCAAGGCTATATTGCAGTCATCCCTGTATGGCTCCATGTCATCCTTCTTCTCCCTGCCCGACAACTTCCTGTTCTGCTAAGGTTAGAAAATTCATTGTAATTCGTGGGTGAATTCCATAGTTGAATTACTGATCAATAACAGTAGCAACAGAAGTATTATATTTATATATAAATATCATGACATTTTGGCTGTAAACTTACAATAGTGAAAAATTTTATAAAGCTTTTTTTAGTAGCTCATCATTTCAAAATAGCTACTGTTTCACTAAAACTGGAATTTTTGAAAGAATATATTTACCTCTTCCCCCCAACACATCTGGCAAATTTTTAAAAAGCTACTGTCTTTTGTTGATGCAACAGGTCGATCTCCGTTGTGAATGTGGAAGAAGAAAAGAAAACATGATTTGCTCGGAAGCATCTAATACGTATCAAAGGTTTGTACTGCAATAATACTTTTCATTCCTGTATTGGGCTTAACTTTTTGCAGTTTGACTAATTGTAGAGCTTGATTTATTTAATTCACAACTCTTTCCATATGCTTTTTTGTACTTAAACCTACAGTTTCTTTCTTATTATTCCCTCACTTTCGTGTCAGACAGGTTGTATTGCACATTTGTTGTCTTACTACTGTTAGTCTGTAAATGTGATGACGTGTCAAAGCTTGGATCTCCCATCTGTGAAGCTGTTCTACCCACATAGAGCAATTAGATGCAGAATAATTGCAGATCTGGATTCAGACACCTGAGTATAGGTGACTATGTATAAGATTCCATGTGCAGTTTGATGTCTGAGTTCTCATTGTGTGACGGAAACCTAGTCACTAAAGACAATAGAAGCATCATTTAAAGGGGTCATTTAAGTTCATCCTGAAGGAGACAGATACATCTTTTTAGATTCTGTTGACCATAATGAAAGCTTTGGAATCTAAATCTTTGTGTCTTAATGTGCAAACTGAGTCCTATCCAACTCTGTTTATTGCAAAGAATTTGTCTCCAGATCTTCCTTCTGAGCTTCCTTTTTTGTTTGGTTGTTTTTCTCTCATGGGAGAAGGGAAGGAAAGGATAAGGAAGTGAAGAACACAGCAGAGCTTGGAACTTCTGAAATGAAAGGGCAAAAAAAAATTCTTCCTCTGAAACAGTAATTGAGAGGAAACTAAAAAACGAATCTGGAGAATTGATATGCAACYAGAGTTTTGCTTTGCGTGCCAGTTGATAGGAGACAGCAGTCAGATTGTTCCTGTCTGCCAAAAAAGGTTCTTAATGAGTATTTCTTTCCTTTAAGCATTGTTATTTGAAGACTTGATACTAGCCCAATTTAGAATATACTACTCTGTTCCTACTGAACATTGCATAGATTGTCATAATTTGCCTTAACATCTACTTGTACTTACTGAAAATGAAGTCRAAATCAGGCAGTTAAGAACAACTATAACAATGCTAAGTTGAATGCTAGGTAGAGTTACAAGAATGGTAATCATTATTTTCTGAAAAAAAAWTTGTTAAAATTAGCAAAAGCTTCTCTAGTTTAACTAAACAGAAATTTCTCGTAGAATAAGCATAGCTGTGTTTAATTAAAAACAAATCTCTGTTTCACTATGAATAAAAATCAAAATGCTAACTCTATTTTGAATTACCAGTTTAGAATTGAAATGTGTTTGTCAATAATAATCTGAGAAGGTAGTTTGATGACAAGTCCTCCATTTTTGAAGGCTATAGTACATRTCTGAGGCTTTTGCACTCCAAAATATTCACAAAGGTAATTCTTTGAAGTCTGCAAGAGTTCTTGCATACATAAAGATCAAACACACTTTTTCAGGTCAAGAGGAGGACAGGGAAAACAATCATCAGTTTAATACAAACCTGTGTATCAATAGCTTCAAGTGTATTCATATATGTTTAATTTTTGGACCTTACAATAATTGATACTGCTAACAAGTTAATTCTTGGTCTGGTTTTATCAACAAAATGCAGTTTAGTGTCAGTTAAGTTTGCATGATAAATCCAACTGTTCAAATTGCTATGTCTGTACAGATAATATAGGTGCACGTCATTGTCATCTAATGGCACATTAGCTTGACTTTGTCATTGACTGATGAATTTGAACGTGATGGTGGCTCTCACTGACACTTGTCACGCTGACAAATGTTATTTGATTATCTTCCTGATAGATGATTAGTTGTTTTCTGAATTTGATATGAAAGATCTGGAGAAAATAATGTGTTTTTACGTGAAAATTAACAAGAAAGAAAATCCAGAGGATAGAATTTTCCATTTTCAGGATGTTGCTTAGGAATGATATGGGGTATTTCACCAAATACTTGCTGTGTGATTTTTACTCATAGAAATTTTAGGAAGAAAATCAGACTGCAAAGGCTAATTATTGATGAGAATGATATAATTTTCTGTGTAAAGATTCTTTTTTAACAGTTTTAGGTGGTATTTGTGCTCTTTCRGGAGACTCAATTTACAGATTTTAGTTGCACAGTTAAATAATCACGTGAAAGTTGAAATGTGTCAGAACTGCAAGACTATTTGAAAAAGAAGTTAATTCTAAGCTATATGGTCAGTTGTAAGTTGAATGTTAAGTAGATGAGAAGGAGTATTCGCTTTACCTAACTTACACTTTCATAGAATGTGTACTCTGAATAATCTGGAGAAGCACACTACTTGCTCTTAATTGTTCAAGGGGGATTAGAGAGAATAACCTTTTAATTTATGTAGCTGGTCAAGTTTATAAATCTAGGTGATGTGGAACTAGGTCCATTTCTGTAATCTGACTAATAAACAGTCGTCTTTTTTCAAATGGAGATTTAAATTACAGCTTCATACACCTTTTCCAAGTTTTATGTCTTGCATCGAATGAAGTCTCATGCTCTTTTTCAGAATAGCTGCTATATCTATTGCCACTAAGTTAACAGATCTGCAACTTGGAGATTCTGTGGAAATCAGTAGGCTTATTACGAAAAAAGAAATGAAGCAAGCCAGGTAAGAATGTGTGAAACCTTTGTGTGTACCTGAAGCATAGATGGTGTTAACATGTAATATTGTGAGCAGATTCACAGCTAAAACAGGAGGATATTAAATAGGCTGACTATACTGTAACAATAATGTTAGTAAAGATTTTTGCAGTTTTTTTGCCATTCATGTTTTTGTTTTCATATAGAATAGGTTCTCTACCACTGGTTGTTTTGTTGTAATATTTATGTTTATGTATGGAACAATCTAATTGTGGTTTCAGAGTTTGTCTGCTCCAGCAAGCTTTCTGGAGTTTGTATAGATTACCAGGCAGTATAATCTTTTTGCCCCCATATTCTTTTAATGTTCCTTCCTAGGTAGGGCACACATTTTCCCAGATATTGTCTCGCTGTTTATATTGTTCTTCTGTTACCCTTTTAGATTCTTTACATTTGTGTCTCAATTTATACCTGGATTTTCTGTGCTCTTATAATGCCTGGCACTGCACATCTACTTTTAGGTCACTAAAAATACTTGTGACTTAATCAAATTGGTGTTTTTCTGTACCTTTTGATGTTCTGCTGGATAGGGATAGCTTGTGATTTTACTTTAAATAATTCTTTAAGTAATTACCAGTTTCTCTAGCCCCTTTTTGGCTTCCATTGAAAGCAAATCTACCTTCAATTGAATTTTGCTGGTATCTTCAGTCTTGAAGTCCATAATTGCTTTTTTTTAGTTTATTTTTTGTTACAATCTTTCCTCTGTGAATTGAGAGTTCATTTCAGTCACTCATTTATGTTAACATAAAATCATTACTCTTCCTTTTTATGGCATAAAATCAAACCAGTGAAACTTCCTTTCCAATTGTTTCACCACTTCCTGTGTCAAAAACTACTACCAAGATATTTCAAGAACTCTTGCTCATCATTCTGTTCCATTTTATTGTTTTATGTCTGTGAAATTAGAGCGCACACTATTATTACTGTTTCTTTTGGGATATTTTTCTACACTGAAATAATTTTAACTCTAAGTATACGGGTAAGATGAAGCACCAACTTATCTCAGTCTCCAGCCTCATTCTAGTTGGGCTTATACTTCAGAAGAAAATGAAAGGAAAAAGAATCAATGTGGAAGGAGGAAATCCTTAGTTAATTCCTTTACACAACTTATAGAAGCATGGTATTAGTACAGTAGAAGCGTGGTGCAAAAAACACAATTAACAATTTTTTCAGCCTACTTTGTATGTTTCAATTAATTGAATACTCAGCTTACAGTATAAGCATTGTTTCTCATCTCTAGAATTACTGTAGAAGAATCTTTTTGTTTTGCTCAGATTAAGCCTCAATCATCTTGTATTGCAGTACCAGTCATATGACAATATAAAGCCAACTTAAGTTTTTCAAAAGGGCTATTAACTACATCTACACTGTGGTGTTCTCAGTACTTCTGCCCGAAGGTTTGTTCTTCCTCACTGTTTATGGAAAGCAACCATTTGACAGTGGTAGACCTCAGATACAAAAAAGAAAAAAAAAAACATTTTAAGCTAGTGAAGCTGTGAATCTTTGTCATCACGGTTGTATATTTGCCAGGCAGGCTGAGAGGATGAGAGTGCCTCCATTAGTGTCTCAGCCTTTGTAACATATAATACAAACTGCATGGTGTAGTCACTACTGCATCAATTCCTGTGCCTTCCTACAACCGGAGTGTAGTGCATTCGTACTAGGAAATTGACACACCTGACTGGAGAAGGATTCCTGGTGTTTGGTTTAGTGAGCCTGGCTGAGGCTTATTTAAATTTTCACTGGACCTGTGTGGTCTCACAGCTCAGATCAATAACAGAATTCTGAATATCATTAGAAAACCTATAGTAAAGTAGACTAGTTCTTGAATGGTTGAAGTGACCAGAGATGACTTTTCTTCGAATAGACCTTTTCTGAATCTATTATGATATCTAAGCTATGACAGGTAACCTTCATTCAAGTATAGCCAGAGGAAGTATTCTACCTTCCTCCTTCCCTTCTTATTTACCAAATGGTCGGGAAAGGAGAAGGGAGGGGAGAGATGCTGAGCACAGACAATGTTTATTCTTCAAATTTTGATTTATTATCAAAGTAATATTTTCAAAGTATCTTACAAATCTTTACTTATTTGTGATAGCAGAATATTTTGTACAACTATACAGAGATTTTGTTTCTCTCTGGTCTTATCTGTAGACATTTAGTAACTCAATTTTTTGTGACAAATTTGATCGCTACTGAAGTAGTATCTCTAAATTGGCTACATTCCTCTTTTGGAAGAGGAGAATGGGGATGGGGCTAAACTCTTTTCAGTTGTCCCATGTGACAGGACAAGAGGTAATGGGCAAAAACTGAAACATAGGAAAGTTCTGCCTGAATGTGAGAGGGAATTTCTTCACTGTGAGAGTGTCAGAGCACTGGACCAGGCTGTGGAGTCTCCTTCTCTGGAGATATTCAAAGCCCACCTGAACACAATCCTGTCTAACATGCTGTAGGTGACCCTGCTTGATTGGAGGGGTTGGACTAGATGATCTCTAGAGGTCTCTTCCAACCTTATCAATTCTATGATTCTTCAAGCAAAAGACTTTAAACAGTACCCAGCTGATCTTAGAGTGCAAGTATATTTACTTTCTTCTGCCTCCTTTGAGAAAACCRTTAAGAGTTCTAGACCCTATGGCTGTGTGTCTCCAAACATAGCCAGTTCYTTCTACAGGGAACTCCCTCTATAGAAGTGAACTGATTGAAACTGGGCAACTGTTATCAACAGAATGAAATCACTCCTGCTGTCCATTAAGGACAGAAATCTGTACTTGCTAACTGTGAAAAATATATATTTTTTAATATTTATTTATTTATTTATWTATATATATATATATATAWAAAATATATATATTTTTTACAAAACTCCTGCTCCAACTTTGATCTTTAAATCCCTTAAAGTAAAATGACAAAATACTTTTCAAAGATGAGCAAGAAAACTGAAATTCATAACTCTGACACCAGAAGTTATAGACTTAGTATACATACTGATCCTTACAGTGCATCACAATCTTTCCTACATGTAGCTAACTGTCCTATTTTCCTCAGTTTACATACGCATACACACACAAACCCCTATATACGTGTGTRTATATATATATGTATGTACATTTGTATATATATGTGTGTACAGGTGTGTGTGTGTATTATATATGTATATATAAACAGGTAGATACTATTTTTGTTGTTTAGGAGTGACATTGTCCCATCTTCTTTTGCTTATTTCTCATCCTTCCCATCTTCCCCTCTGTGCTGATACAAAATGCATTTTTCTTGAAATGATCGAATTTTTACCAGTATAACCAGATCTAATTCAGAAGCTGTTGTTCTCAGTTTGTATTTAGCTTTGATAATTGCTGGTTCTGTTAAAGACCTGAGGAAGGACGTGTATGCCTGAAAGTCTGTGTGTGTTTGTTTTTTTTTTCTTTTAATTGTTATCTGATCTAATACAGTAAACTCTTCTCACATACTCTGTTTTTTCCTTAGACTATGATAATGATATGACAAAATTACAACTTAAATGCATGAGGGGAAGTGTTGATGCTAATTATGTTTTTCTCTAATAATTCAGGTTGCAATGTGATGAAGAATGCTTAGCTCTTCAGAGGAACAGGTAGGCAAATAACTTTTACATGTTTATTAATAAATTGTCTAGATTCAGAAAGCTAAGCTGTGCAGAAGATCTTTGCACTATGACCTAGAAAGCTAAAGAATGTCAAGATGATTCCTGTGATCAGGGCTCTGTATTGAGTGATCAGGGCTCTTAACAGAATATTTTAGTGAAAAGTTGGAGTAGTTTCAAATATACAGACTGGATTTTTTGAGCTCTATTTATATTGGTGGCCTGTTGCTACACTCTTCAATGACAAAGTGTTTTGTTTGTATTCCCACAATCCCTGGATTTAGGCGTCTTGCTGAGGCTCTTCAAATAGATGATAATTCTGACCCTTTTAATGTCCGTTCTTCTGGACCAAAGTACAGTGACCTTTTAAAAGAAGATGCAAGGTATGTGTTTTCATGATGACATGGATCTTGTGGCTAAGATTTACATATCTATTTTTCCATCTATTGTGTTTTAAGATTCTTTTAATTATTTCAGGTGTGACAAAATACATACATAGATGGCATAAGTAAAACAGTGTTGAAAGCAGGGAGATATCCTTCTCTGGAGATATTCAAGGCCCGCCTGGATGCAACCCTGTCTAACATGTTCAAGGTGACCCTGATGAGCAGGGAGGTTGGACTAGAAGATCTCCAGAGGTCCCTTCCAACCTTACTGATTCTATGATTCTATGAGTAAGAGTTGAGAACAGGAAACAGTGTTTCTATTTACTCTTGTAGAAATGCTTGTATTTACTCTTTTTTTGGCTTTGATACTAAGTGATCTTTGAGGAAAAGGAGATGTGTACTTCTCAAGACTGCCTAAGTGAGAACCTGAAAAATACAAAGTGCCTGTGTGGCCAGTTCATTTCATAACAGGACCAGATTTAGAATAGGAGCACCAGTTCTCCACTGTTGTTCTTGCTGCGAATCAGTACATGTGCTTCCCATATCTCAACAGCTTTCATCCCCTGCTACCCACTACCATTTTTGTGTAAACTTGTAAGGACAAAGACAAAATAGCTTTGCCACAAGTTATGCCCTGAAAGCATGACACTGTTTCCCTCCACTAGACCTCTTTACTTGTTTCCTGTGCTACCTTTATTTTCAGAACGAAGAAACTGAATATCTTTTGGCATATATGTATTTGTCTTACATGTGCTCTCTCTCTCTTGGGTTAGGTGAYATAATCATATGTCATCTAGCCTTCATTTACTACATTAAATAAGCCAGGTTCTTCAGTCTTCTGCTTTCCTGTTTGCCCTTCTCTACCTATAGTGCAGTTGTAGTTCATTTTTCATGAACAGAATTGACCAGAATCGTGCACTGTTTTCCAGATGGTTTGATAGATGCTTTGAAAAGTAGACTTAATACTTCCACTTTTCTTCATGAAAATCTGTTCTAATTCATTCTGCAATTCTACTTGCACTTCTTGCATAACCGTGTTACATTGGTAACTCACAATCAACAAATGCAACAAGTGAGAAGAACAGACTGGATGCAAGTTTACCACGGAAACTTCATACTCCTTAAGTGAATGACCTTACACATTGAACATTGAATTATCTAATTTAATTCCTCTTACTCTGGTCTTCAAGATAAATTGATTTCTCTGTATTGACAAATCTCTTTTGTCAGCAGCAAATTTTATAAAGCTATGGTTTTATGGCATCTACTGCCTTGACCACTCCTGATGGTGTTTCATCTCAGCAGTCTTGAAAAGCTCTGAGTTTACCTTGTAATGGCAGGATCTACAAAGTATATGTGTTCCAGTATTTTTTCAGGCAGCTCAGAATGTTTTGATGGATGGCTTCTTGCTTGAGTGGATTGCTCCAAGAATGAAAGAGCTCAGGGCTTGTATTTTTTTGCAGAGCTTTAGTTATACATCTGGTTACCGGATCTCAAGAAGAATGACAGGCTTCTTCCCATGCTTTCAGGATGCATCAAGAAAGTGGCTGCCAAAGCCACAAGTATAGTATTTCCTGTCTTGCATGGGCAATCAGTTGATCTCTGCAGCTGATGAGCTGCCAAGGGCTGAAGAAGATGTACATCCACAGATGAGTAAACTTGAGCGAAGCTATGAGAAGACTCATTATTTTGAGCTGTAGTTTTTCGTTACAAAACCCCAGAGCTCCAAGATGCAGTACAACTCCCAGTAAGAGGAGGAGAA
The DNA here is from genome assembly GCF_003343005.1 of Rhea americana. NCBI lineage: Eukaryota > Metazoa > Chordata > Aves > Rheiformes > Rheidae > Rhea > Rhea americana. The sequence goes on along the minus strand of NW_028186427.1, from coordinate 422,421 downwards.
GGAAGAGATGGCAGGCCAAGATAARAAGCCTTTTACAGGAGAGTGAGGGGGTAGGAGGCACCAGGAATAGTATGGTAATTCTGCTATGCACTGATCTGACTACGTGGTTGTYAGAATGTGAGAAGGATTAAGAAGGCAGCAAGCAAGTCTCTGCACCATGCTGCTTTATAGGAGATATTCTGCTGCCAATGGGATCCATCTTCTTGCACTGAGATGACTGTACCAGCCCAGGTAGGCACAGATCAGAGGTATAAATCCACTGGGTGAACATTTAAGCTCTGAATGCTCCAAGGAGGCTCCAGAAAGAGATAGAGAAGCAAGCAGATACCCAAGCTAGTCTGCTGATATGAAGTTGGAGGGCAGACTGGTACAAGTGTAAATGCCCAGCTTGAGAGGGGTGGTGCTAAGGCAGGTGAAGCTGTTATTTGATGAGTTAATATCAGTGGAGAAGGAAAGGTGGTGATCTGGAATGTCTGGCCAAATGAAGCTGCACAGAAGAAGATTTTATTGGCATCTTGTTAGCTCTGCAAGATCACATGGCAACTGTATGGAGCAGGGAAATCTCAGGTCAAATTGTGGAATCTGGAGAGACAAAGAGGGAGATGAGTCCTTCATGAGCATCTTAGCCAATTTTCCCAAGCACAATTTTCCCTCCACATCCTGTTGTGGACTTGATGAAGAGCCAAGCACACTTACATGGTTGGCCTTGCAAACAGGAACAGTGTACAAGTTTGAGAGTAGGAGAGGACCTTCATGATTTTCCTAAACAAAAAACAGAAGCCTGGAGGAGAGCTGATGAGGGCAACTTCTCAAGCAGATGACAGGCGAACTACAAGCCTGGAATGTCGTCTGGAGGCAAAATCTTGCACTGATGGATGCTGACAAGGAGGTTTTTGGCAAAGACAGCAAAATCTGGGAAAAGCAAAAAATAAATAGCACTAAATCAGTGACAAATCAAGCAACAGAGCATTTCTATTCAGCACAGTGGTTGAGAGGAACTGAAACAGTGGTAGACCTGCTCCTACTTACATGACATGCAGGAGGGAGATAAGAGGATGGCTAACGTGGACCACAGACACTGCACAGAAAAAGACTTTCCAGTCCCACGCTGCAGGGCTTCAGTATGCCCACTGTCAGATTGGATGTCTTGAGTTTAAGAACCACTTCCTTTCCTTGCTGTGCATTATTTTCAGCTATATATCCATTACCAGTTAGATCATATGAACTCACAATGAGCAGTTAGCTAGTTATTTGACTGTAACCAGTCATTAATTAGTGAAAAAAAATCATGTGAAAGTCATGATTGTTTTTCTTTTTTTGCAAGTAAGCAATAACGATATTTCTAAAGAAAAGAAAAAACATTTAGTGAGTATTAGAAAAGTCATTTTAAGAAATCAGACAGTCAGCCTACACAGARTATTAAAAATACTTGAGAAATTCTTCAGTCAGGTAATAGATGCTCACCAAAATCCTGGGAAATGGAGACACTCCATTTATTTGGGATAGAGCAATATGACCTGCACATTGACTAATTTGTAAAATAGACAAACCACCTCCAGCCACAGGATGATGACAAGTAAAACTCMCTAAACATGAAATGAGCAAGCTGATACAACATCAGAACAAGCAACCTGAAACTTGATTCAAGTGCAGTAGTGAAATATGCAGTAGCCAATTACTACTACCCCTGCTCACTCATTTATCCAGTCAGGCTCATACAAAAAAAACACTTCTGAACTTGTGTCATCTTCTTCCTCTTGTGAAATGACTTAAAGCAGGCTTCGTTCTCTTCTTCAGCTTAATGGATGTTCTCGGCTACCCTTGGCCTTTCAAGATCTTTGCCCAACAGTGGAACCTGACAGTGTTGTTTGACAACTGCAAGCTTCATTCTGCCAGTCAGTGAAGTGAGTGTTCATGGCATCGTATAGTTTGGAATGGAGAATGCTTGCTTGTATGTTAACTTGGCACTCCTCTCAGAGCACTCATACCTAGTGAGGTATGCCCCCTACTTTGGAAGGGAAAGACTGCATACCGTTAAAAAGGGACTTTACTTTTTTACTTTATCAATTTTATCTGGTGACCTCAAAGGCAAGTTTTACACTCTAAAGAAAAATTTACCTGTGCTTTTTCAGCATTAGTGGCAAAGGAGCAGACTACCTCAAATGCTGTGCTTCACACTGAGGTGGATATACACAAATGTATCTTTGTGTTAGATTGCCTCAGCTCTTCACTTGTGAGGCTCATGCTACATAGAGAGCTCAGAGCTCTCCAGGGCAATCTAGATGCCTGTAGAGGATATCTCTTTCAAAGGAAACCTGTAAGGAATGGTGAAGTCTATCATTTCTTTAAAATTTCCTGTACCTACTTTATGCACTCTCAATCTTCTCCATGGTTTCAAAGGAGAAGCAAATTTTCAGTCTCTCCCGCCATCTGCATTGCTGAGCTTCTGCAGACAGTYTGTAGGTTGGAGCCTGCTTAGATCACTGTGTGGCTCAGGGTTGATGTTCTTTCGAGTTCTCGTGTATGAAAGGTTCTGGAGGGACAAGTGCACAGAAAACGCTTGCCTTAGCAAGTCACACATTTGAGTAGTTACAACTCTGTCACAATGTAGTATGTAACAAGCAAAGGGGAACAAGGCCCTSTTTCTACTTTTTAAAGAGGCAGTGAAACTGTGGATGTTCAATATTGCCCATAAAATGAGTTTCTCTGTAATTTATCAGAGTCCATCTAACTTTCCTAAAGGATGACATTCTATAAGTCAATTGTTTCTTCCTCACTCCATCCTCAGAATGGTATGCTTGCTGTTTTTGTCTTCCTATTTGAATTCTTCAGCCTTGACAGTCTTGGACTTTCTTGAAGCTCAAAGATGTCGGTCAGTCTTTCCAAATATTTTTGAAAAGATGTCCACCTGGTTGATGTCATTGATCATTGTCAGCTGATAATTCTGTTTTGAAGGCTTCTGGAGGGTTGATTTTGAACATATCTTCCTGTCTGAACTGATTTCTCAGTGGATTTCTAAATCTTAAGTGTCTGATGCTCATGGGCCTTCTCTTTGGATTGGATGTTCATGGCTGATGCTCCATGTGGTATTTGCTTTCTGACTCCTTGGACTTGACTTAAGATGTTTCTGAGAGGGTCAGTGTTTTTCTTGGCTAGAGGTGATGATTGTAACATTCTTTTCAAAGCCTCACACTTCATGGGCTGATTCTGTAATTCATACTGTATGTATCTGGAGGGCCCTTTCTTTTTAACTCTACAGGTCCAGGTCCTTTATGGAATTCTCCCAAGCTAATAGTTTTTTCATCAGGACATGCACAGATGCTGATAATTCTGTGCAGTGTCCATCCACAATGTCTATTATGAAACTGAAGATTTTCCAGGGGTGCACTGCGTACATCAGGCTAGTGATCAGATGATTTTGATAGACAAGCTACTCAGTGCTGCCATTTTGCATGTTTGCTTGAGACCACTTAATCTTGTAGTTTTACCTTCACTTCAACATCCAAAATTGTGGTAACGCATCCACTTCTTGACAGATGAAATTCTGACATCATTCGCAAAGTGGTGTTTCACAAAGATAGTGCTCTAACAAAGATTAACCTTACTTTTGGAATTAGTTTATCTGCACATTTAAGAACAGAGCACAACACTCACCCTTGTATGTAAGCTTGACCATGGCTCTAAAGGTCCCTGTGATGTCTGAAACTTAAGGGCAGACTTACTATGGCCCAGGCCTGGGATATTAGCAATTCCTGTTTTAATCAGGTTGAAAGCTCCTGGTTCAGTCGTAAGTGTAAAACATATCTGAGCCTTATATATCAAAAACTGAGTCTCTCTCAGAAATATTATATAGAATTTTCTTCTCAACCACCAACTTGCAGTGTAGAGAACCTGAGATGAATCTTTTTGCAGGATCTGTTCTTCTTTCTTAGTAATGGGCATAAAGTGTCCACAGCAAGTCAGATTGCCGTGTATGTTTGTTGTCCCAGTCACTAGCTATAAAGCAGTTATGACTTAACACCACCAAAAATGCTGAAACTGTCGAAGCAGAAATAATCTAAGACTTGTCTGTACAAAAGAAGCCAGGATAAATTGTTAGCCTGACATAGTATAGTATTCCTTTCTTTCAAGAAATAATTTGCGTTTGACCTGTAAAATATACCTCTGATTGTCCAAGGGAAAAATCTATTTTTTTTTTTAAATCTAGGGAAATTCTTCAAATAAAGGATATCTTAAATTTGATGGATTTGAACTCCCCTATGATTAAATAGGGTTAAAAAAAATGATTATAAACTCCTTAATATCTTGTGTAAAGGGCCTTTTGTTTCCTTGTAGGTAGCCTTTTATGCATCTCCCTCCCTTTTTGTTATGTTGGATGTGTTGAAGACCAGAGTCAGTGCACATTTTCTGTCTTAGGAAAAAAATCCACTGTTTGCCCCATCTCAGTTCTCATGCTAATTTGTATTATAATTTGTATAATTAAAGGATTTCCTTAATGGGAAGTAATTTAAAGATGCTAGAAAGATGACTTCAAATCTAAATTATATATTTGAAAGTGCAAAGTTGTATCATCACATAGTAAAGTTGTATCATACTGTTTTAGATTTGATTTCAGGGCCTGAAGGGAAAAGAATTCAAGATCTTTGTAGCAGTGATAACATACTAACACTACTAGTGTAATAGTAATAGTGTAATAAATAGAATAATGTATAAGCCAAAATGTACACTTGCTCCTGTTATTGCTTCAGTAAAATGATTGCTTCAATTTTGTTCTTGTTGAGGATAATGTTACAAAAAATGAAGGCATCAAATATGAGGTCTCTTATCTCATTTACCTGCTGTATTGTTCTTGCAGGAAAGATTTAAAATTTGTCAGTGATATTGAGAAGGAAATGAGGATGCTTGTGGAGGCTGTGAATAAGGTCAGTAGTTACATATTGTGTGAGCTACTAAGAGAAGATTTGGGGTATTTTGTATTTTGGGGGATTTTGAATATTATTTACTAGAATTCTAATAGTTATGAACTGACATTAGATTTGTTTGGACTGTAATGAAGTGCATGTTTTATTCATAGATAGAACAACATTTTTGGAAGGCATAGTTCAGGATCAATTTGACAACTAAGTTTCATTTAAAGATTCAATGAGTGCTAGGCTTTATTGCAGCAGTAGGCAATGATTCATTTCTGTCTTTCCATTAATACATCGTTAATCATCAAATACGGCTTTTAAGGGCTCAAAGAGCTTGAGGAGGAAGTCCTCAGTTTTCCAGACCCTGCTAGTGGAACTTGTTCAGGAATCTATGGATATCTTCCAGCAGATGTATCTGCATTAGCCCTGTTAGTAAGGCCTTGTAGGCTCTACCACAGTTGTTTGGCATACTCTAGGGTACCTGGAAGGGTCATGTAAAATGGACACAATCATATGCTTTTAGTGAAAGCAGAATTAGGCCTTTGGGACTGAAAGGCCAGCGTATGTGACCTGACATGCAAGGTAAAGAGGACAGTGTAAAGCAAGCTATACTCAGTTGCCCTTAGCTCAAGAAACAGTAAYATTTCATAGAAAGCAGTAACCCCCTTTCTTTCTCCCTTCCTCCTGTCTCTTCTTTCTCCCTGAGTGTTTATGTTCTATGTCAGTTATTTAACTTTATTCCTTTTCTTATGTATGGACAATCTGTGCTTCTCTACCTGTCTCATATTACTCATTTTTTCCACCTTGGAGTGAAAGACTAAAATAAGCTGTCTATATTTCATTATATTCAGGCCTCTGCAATCTCAGATATTCAGTAAGAGATCCGTTGAACATCTGTTATCAGCTTACAAAAACCTTTTCCAACACTATATTGCCTGTAATTGTCCTGTTAAGACGTACACATATATATTAAAGTATATTACATTAAAATATGCTTAATGTATATCTGTATTATACATTATATATATAAAGATAACTACCTATAGCAATATACATACCTACATTAATACCTGATCAATATACATAATATATGCCTCCCCCTCCCCCAAAAAAAACAAAAAACAACAAAAAAAAAAAACAAGAAGCATAGGTCTTGAATTTGTAATATACAAAGAATTAGTAATATAAAATACAGCAGAACAGGAGAGCTCAGGAGCATCTCCAGAGCTTTAGTTCTCAGCAGTAGCCAAACATTCGTTAAATAATGATTCTACAAAGTAAACCATCGAGTGTCTTCTGAAAAGAGTGCTTGCATTATAGAAGAGAATGAAAAATGAAAAACTGTATGTGTGACAGTCCTTTCCCTATCTGACCTAAAGGCACAATCACCTGATGGTTACTTAAGCTTTTATCATGATTAGGATGAACCAGTTAAGCCCACATGACAACTCAGTACCTAAGGGATCAGTTTTAGACCATCCTGCCCTGCAGGCAGTTGGGAATTGCCATTCCATAAAGTACAAGAAGTCCTCAGAAGTCAAATTTATACTTGAAAGGGGACAGATTCTTTTCAGGATACCAAAGATATGCAACAAATCTTGAAGCTTGGAATCCGTACATTATAACTCAGATGCAGATAAGAAGTCATTCTTCTTTCATGAAGCCTTCAGTGGGTCAACCCAATCAATACCTGAGGAGTCCGATTGCAATCTTAATGTCCTGTCCCCAGAAATCTCTATTTACATAGTGAGTGAGTTTCACAAGGTTGTCAAACTCCTTAAAATGCTTAGTCATGACTCCCACTTTCCTGATTAGAGGACCATTTTAGAAATGCATTCTTTGCACTGCTCACAAACTTTCTGTACTTATACAGGTGATCTGTGTATACATGTAACAGAAAATTTACTTGTACCTTGCTACCTGAGACTAGAGTTACTTCTTTTTGCAGCATGTGTGGAGAGCATGCTGTCTCTTTTCTTTCCAAACTGTTTAGTATATGACATAAGAGGGATAAAGTGCATTGCACTGTGATATCAGGATACTGCTCTTAGTCCTTCTTATGGCATACCTTTTCTCTGCCTTTTATGTCTTGAAGTCTCAAAGGCTTCCTTGTGCCCCCATGTCATATTTCATCCTGCAAGCACAGGTATTTGTATTGTCTTGAAGATATCTCTGAACTGGTAAGTGTTATCACTGCTTCTCATTCAGGCCTCTGGCCAGCTTGACCAAGTTGAATTAATTGGCTTGTTTCAGTCTTGTCTGGCAAGCCAAGCAGGTTCCTCACTGCTGGGTCAAGCCTCTAAATTTTATGCATCTATAGGCTTTCTTTAATGGGTTTTCTGTTTACCTTGCATTCCCACAATTTTTTTTCCAGGAGTGCTTTAGATAAGTCCTGTTTGAAGGGCTAATGAAACATCACAAGTTTCCTAATTCCACTGCACTTTCTAGCTTAAGCACTTCTGATTCTGGAACCTTTTATGTTGGCCCATAAGATAGATTCACATTTTTATTTATGGATCTGTTTCATGGTAGGGGAGTCCTGAGACAGTGCTTTATGGTTCTCTGTATTTGCCCAAAAAGTTGTTTTCTTTAAGCATTTTCTTCTGATGCAGTTTTTTTCTGGGATCTCTTGTGTGCTAGAACAAGATAGTCAGAGACCCACAAGTTCATTTCTTCTTCCAAAGCCATGTTCTCGCCAGCGATAAGGATGTTTTACGCTCATGTTTTGGCTTTATTTTTTCTAAAGTCACATATCACTGGTAAACGCAGTATTTGGGAACTCTTTAAGCCAAGTATCAGCAAAGAACAGGAACTGTGTGGGGTGTTTTTTGTATGTTTGGGGTTTTTTTTGTTTAATCTACTGGAGCTTATCTTACCCATACCAATGAGTAGCTGCTGGGGCTGCTGCTATTGTGTCAATGTTGCCTTGCATTATATTCCTCTTTTGGTTGAATACTGCCAGTTTGTCTGTTGGAAACAAAAAATAAAGTATTCTATTTCAAACCTGAATATAAATGGGCAACTTTTTTTTTTTTTTTTTTAACTTAGTCAACTTCTATCCTATCATACTTGGTTCCTTTGAGGTTAACTATTATTGACAGGCTAAACAGATTATATAAGCTGTCATCCACAAATACTTTGTCCTGGTTAAAAGACTTTTGAAACTTTTCTTGTACCTTCTCAGTTCACCAATATTTTGGAGCACAGACACTAGAATAGTATGTATTTTAGTATCCCAAAGTGTTCAACTGTTTTTTTTTTTTTTTTTAATAGTATATTCCATATCAATGTCAGCTGCCCTTTTTCTATGTCTAAAGATCAGATTAATACTGTTGACATGGCATTATGGTAGAAGACTATGTTTAGTTTTTCTTCTGCCATGATTCATAAATCCTCTCGTGCTCGAGTCTGCATTCAGTTGTCTGTTTACTGTGACTTCTAAATCCTTTCTCACTCAAAATGTGGGTTGTGTTCTTTGTTTCTAGATAGAGTTTTACATATTTGTACTCAAAGTATTTTGTGTGCTAGTTTGTCAAGCATTCATGTAGCTCTGTTTATATCAGTACTGTCTTCTTTACTGATTATTCAATAGGTTGTAACTGCTTATGCTTACCCATTTCACTTTTTTTGCATCCTTCCTTTGGGGATAACAACTTCAGTTTAACTGGGTAAATGAGTAATAATAAGGATTTTGACCCTTTTTGTCACTTACAAGCTTCAGCATTAATGTTTCAGCCATAGCTGTTTATATGACTTTGCTTGTCTCATGAACATGTGTTCCCCTATACCCATCAATATGTACTAATCTAGCAAAGCAAAGTTGTCACTTTTGACATACAAAAGCACTTGTATCATCCAGGTCTGCCTCTATATATACAGAAATTCTGTTCTTCTTTCTGAGCCTGGAACCATCACCACTTTTTAAAGAAAGCATTGCTAGTAATCATAAATAAGTACAGAATTTCCAGAGTTTTCCTCATGCAAATATTTGTTTATATACTTAGTGTTGTAATGAGTGGGAGGTTTATTGCTATTTACTGCTGAGGAAAAATTCTCTCTGAATAGCATGTGGTGTTACCCTGAAGAGCAGTTACTCTTGGAAAAGATTGATAAAAGTTTCAGGTCCTGTTACTATTCTCAATTTAGCTATTTTACAGCCCAAGAAGAGGCACGCTTTAATCCTCCACTTACAGGATAGCTACAATATATACCTGATGTGGTGCTCTGATACATGTGGTGCTCTTAAGAGGAACTTGGTGACTATAGCAGAAGTAGTATTTTCTTTGTCTCAGCAGAAAAGATGAGTTTTCTCCTCATTTTGCCTTTCTCTGTAAGAACTGGTGATTAAATCTCTTGCTGAGTCGGATAGAAGGGGAAGGGATTATGACAAATGGGATTACTGTTAAGTAGCATTCCTCTTTCTAAATAACTGTAATCAGTATTACAGTAAAAGACCCAAGCAAAGATTTTAAGAACCTTCATGTTGATTACTGCAGTAGTTCAAATAATTTCAAAGTCTTTATTCTTTTACTTAATCTAATCTGTTTTAAAAAGGTGACATTTCTAGACTATATTAAGTTTAAGTTTCCTGGATTATTAGAAATGAAAAAATGCACAGTATTGCATCAAAATTACTTCATGCAATACTGTGATAGGTGTGAATTAATTTTATGTGGTTTAAGATTTATCAAAATTATGCTTTCTTAAGACACTTGTTTCTCAAATGAGTTGTTCTTCATCTTACTGAGTTAGATGAGACATTTTTTTAAGTGACTGCTTTCAATTTATCAGTTTTCATTGTGTAATCCAGAAATGCACTAACCAAACATTTGCATTTGGATGTTAAAGATAGTATAGGCTGTCAGAAGATGTTGAGGAGATCATTCTGTTTGGTTGGAAGGGATCTCCAGAGATTATGTAACCACACCTCTTAGTTGAAGCAGGATCAACACTGAATTCAGACCAGGTTGTTTAGGGCTTTGTCCAGTCAGATCTTGAAAACCTTTGGTAAATCCACACTGGCTTCTCCCACAGACCTTCTTATTCCTATGCCTAAAAATGCCTTTCAAAAGGACTTGCTCTATGATTTTCCTCAGGGATTTAAGTGAAGTAGATCAACCTGTAGTTCCCTGTGTTGTTTCACTTGCTCTTTTTGAACATAGGTTCCTTTCTCCAAGTTGTTGGGTACCTACCCTAATCTGCACAGCCTTTCAAAAATAGAGTGGATGTACAGTGACACTGGGGTGATCTCTTCTCAGTAACCTTAAATACACTGCATATAGTCCCATGAACTTGTATAAGCTATTTCTCAAGAAATCCCTGACTTGAACTTTTTCTACTACTGGTAGCTCTTCTTCCACTTAAGCCCTGTCTGCAGGTCTAAAGTCCTGGCAGACCATGGTGAAGACTAAAGCAAAGATTGAAGCAGAGTGTCAGAGTCCCTGCAGCAGACTGAGGCATTGMGTGCCCACTGCTTATCTATATTTATTGTCAGTAAATCACCCAAAACATTTGAAAGAAGGTCCATTTGTTGTGTATTCTTTTACTGCTTATGTAGCAATCAGTGTCAAATCAACTGTTAGCAGTTTTTAACTGAAACTAAAACTTCAATTCTGTTGCTTTTTAATAACATTAGTAGACTTCTATTACATAGCGGATTTTAGAGATAAATTGCTACTTTGGTAGAAGAAAGTAGTAGTTAAATCTGATACCTTCATAGTAATATACAGTATGTGAATCGCAAAGTCAGTCTGAAAAATAAACCACTAGTATTAGATTTGATTCTAAACTGGAAAATCATTCTGAAAAATTCAGAAAGACTACTGTATACTGGTTCTTTGGGATATGAGTAGAATGGGTGAAAATAACTATCAATACATGCATAATTTCTATTTTAAACTTAGATACATACATATGTGTGTGGGGTGTGTATATATATACACACACATATATACACCCACTGTGCTTTGAGGTGATGTGATCAACAGAAAACACTACTTCATTGCTGGGAGTTACATGGACTTTTTAGATGAGTTTTCTATTCATACTGAGATACAACCATTTTGCTGTACTAATGTTGTGGTGGCAAAAGTTTAGAAGTAGAAGCACTTTTTTTTTTCTTCCACAGAAGAAAAACTTCACCTTTTTTTTTTTTTTTTTTTTTTTTTTTGAATTCAGGGCAAGCATACAAAGAAGAGTCATTGTTACCCACCAATGAACAGAGATCATCGCAGAATCATCCATGAGTTAGCTCAGGTTTATGGGATTGAAAGTGTGAGCTATGACAATGAACCAAAGCGTAATGTTGTTATCACTGCAGTGAAGTATGTAATTCATTTTGTTTATTAACTGTTGCTTACATACTTGGATGTTTATATCACTTAGGTGAATTAGTTTATTTAGTGTCATTGCAACATGTGTTAACTTCCATTTGAATTAATTTAAAAGCAATTTGAAGTGGGTAAAGAATAAAGTCAAAATTTCATGATCTTCTATTTCCAATGGTCAGGTAAGTCTTCAGAGAAGAAACCAGATTAAAAAGTGAAAAAGTTAGAAAATAAGGTTTTGCAAGGCTGCTTTCTATTGATCTCATCAGTAGCTTTGTCTTTTTGCCCTCAGATAAATTTGACATAGTATAATAGTAAATTAATAATTTTTTAAAATTAATTGCTGCATAGAGAAGATGCACTTGAATTTGCACCTTCTTTGAAGAAGTCTGTTACTGGAATTTATTTATTTTCTCTCTGAACCTGCCACAGAATATATTCCATCTTTGGTTAATAGACAAAGAGAAAGATGGAATTGCTGTAAATTTAAGAGATAGMTAAGCAGAACTGTAGATTCTTGGAGAGGAGCCATGGAATAGAGTTCACAGTAGGGGAGGAAATGAAGGGAATACAACTGGGGGAAAAGTATGGTTGTTGAAGTATTAAAGTATGGTTATTAACTAGATGTCAATGTGAAAATTAGGCTTACTTGACTGCTGCTCACTGAGCAGCTTATTTAGTTACAATGCTGTCAGATTTAGTCTAGCACTGTCAAATTATGATCTTTGACAGCCAGTTGCTTTATCTGTCGATCTTGCCTGTAGTTATAAGAAGTGAACACCTTCCCTGCTGCTAGTGCCATGAGCTGCTGCTGAGCCTGTGTATGGATTGGTAGCTTTGCTACAGTCTTGAATTCTCAAGAGAAATGGGGCACTACTTTACCTCTTTTTGTTTTTACTCAGGGAAAGTGAGAAGGGAGATCATACTTGAAAAAGCTCAGTTTAGAAAAATAAGTGGAGGAGGGAACAAGGGGAATAAGAGATTAGTGAAGAAGAGAAAGTGTCAGAGAAATGAAAGGACAGATAATTATGCTTTAAAAACAAAGGCTTTGCTTTCTGCATCTTGAGAATGGAAAACTTTCCTCTATGATATTAAGAGAGAGGATACAGTTGCTCCTTTACTTATGTTGTTCAGGGAACAGCGTATAATGCAAAAAAATGCATGGTGTGTTGTTTGACCTCTACCACTCTTAAAGGCATTCACTGCTCTATCTGCTTCAGCTGCATAGTGATGTTCCTCACTTCAGTGGCTTCATCCAAGGCTACTTTTAATTGTCTTTTTCATTGCCACTTCTTCAAGATGTAAAAGTTATTGAAGCTTCAGACAAGTGATAACTCAAGCTCCAGAATGATGTTGGAGTATTTGACAACAGCTTCTTCTAGTCCAAAGGCTAGTAGTTGCCAGAAAGCCAAGTGGTTTGATTCAATTTATTTCATTCTGTTCTCGACATTCCTCAAAGATTTCTATTTCTTCCTATTCATTGCATGTGCACAGTGACTGAATATAGCATTATTTGTTTTGCTAACATGAGAGTTAGATTTTAGTACATATACTGATTTACATAACTTCTATTTAAATTGTTATCACAATTTTAGATAAGATGTATGTCATTTTTACTGAACAAAATAATTGCTAGGATATTTTTCCTCTATTAAGTTACATTTAGTTAGATTTCAGTTAGATGTTAATAGTTAGATGTCAGATTAATATATATTTATCTGTAGACAGATTTTTCTATATAGTTTTTTTTATATATATATAAATAAAACTACACAAAATTTAGTATGAGGTTAGATTTTAATTTTATAATTAGATAAGTTCGTGTATATTTAAATTATATTAGTATGTATGTCACTTGCTGTTTTTACTAAGCAGAAGTCATTAGTATTTTTTTATTAAGCTACGTTTAGGTGGAAATTAACTCAAATGCACAAATTGTTACTGAATAATAACAATAAAATGGAACTATTCTTAAATATTGTAGCTATGTTAGAAAATGTAAATTCTTTAAGTCATATTTTGTGTTCTAAGTTTACTTATCAAAGACATAAAAGCAGTAAGAATAGTAAGACGATATATAGAATGAGTTCTGTAGGCTGGCTAAGAGAATATATTGAATGACTTCTTGGAAAATTACTGGAAGGCTACTGCAGAATTATGACAATGATGTATGATATCATAGCCTAAGTAGAGAATATATATTGTTTGTCTTGCTCTCTTTTTGTCTTAGCGCACACAATAAGGGACAGAAATAAAATTACCAGGTTTGAAACAATTTCAAGAAGCTGCTTATTCATACAGTGTGTAACTAAATTGTGCAATGAAGTGTTAGTAAGGTCAGTGACTTGCTGTATCTAAGAATAAACAGCAATGTCATAGCATAGATATGTAATTCAAGAATAAGGTCACTAGCCTGCTATTTGTATGTGTTAGATGATGATTTTAAATATGATGATGCTTGTAAGAATAAATATATTGGCAAAGATAAGGCTGTATTAATTGATAAAGTCATAAATAGGGAAATACTTGTCAACATGGAATAAAATTAACTGGTTAAAGCATAAAAACAGGTTAGGTGGCAAAGGATAGGAGATAGCATTTATGTATCTATTTTCAAGTTTAGAGGCCCATCTAATTTTTTCTCCTTCAAAAAAAAAAAAAAAAATAGCTAACTAACAAATGATATCGTGTACAGATTATACTTGCAGAACAAGAATTTGTCTTGGAAAAGCAATAAAGTATTCCTTAGAAAAGGAGGCATTCAGATGGAAATGGGAAAGCAATCCAGTTTAGTATGCACAGAATGGCTATTATACTGCTACAGTAGAACTTGATTTTGGTCTTGAAATACCAATACGACAGCATTAAGAGGAGTAAGAAATTGACCCCTGGCAAGGTTTAAGGATGCTCCATGGCATGTTGGCGTGTTTGCTACTTATTGGACAATTTTTTATTAGATTTGTTTTTTGGAACAGCCAGAGGGTGGCACTTGCACTGCAGAGAGGTTAGACGTGACTGGCATTCTTCACTGTGGTGTCCTCTGTGGTCATCGAATAGAGTGTATCTGATGTGGACAGGCAGGGAGAGCAGATCTTTTTGCTAATGCCCCATGTGATTTATGGATCTTGTGTGCCTGGACCAACTGACAAGAAAGAGGCACTGTTGCTTCATTGTTCCTGAGAGCATGGCTTCACCACACTTCCTTGGAGTGCCATCCTGTTTGATTTTTCTCGATTACTTCAACATGATTTAATGTCAGAGTTTGAGAACGTGATTCCAAAACATTAGATGTCATCTTGCAAAGATGGAGTAAACTGTGTTCAAAGGAGGTCAAGCTAAACTATTACAATTGTTGTTCTGATCATATATCTGTTCTATGAAAGGACAACTATAAAATCTACTCTGTGAAAGAATAGGTATCTGTTACCCAGAACACAAGTGTTGTGCCTCTAGGGTTTTTAACAATTGATCATATTGACACTTCACAGATTCATGTGGAGAAAGCAGTCAGGGCACCAGCACTCRAATGCAGCAAACTACTTCTGCGTCTTCTATAGGCATACTGCCCAAGAGACATTCGGATGGTGAATGTCTTACTCTCAGTAATTGAAGTTGTACGTCATCTGTTCTCCATTCACAGTTGGAAAGCTAAATATTTGTATAGTTTTTTTTAAATATACAAATACGAACACTGACACCAGGACTACTAGTTGTAAAAGTAACTTTCTTTGCCCTTACTACTTAATGAATATAATTTCCAATTGATCATGTAAACAACATAACCTTCTGTTTTCTTTCTCTAGAGGGAAATCTGTTTGTCCAAGCAATACCTTAACTTCTGTGCTAGATAAAGAAATGCAGAGCAGACCTCCACCTCCTATTCCTCACTACAAACAAACAGATAAGTAAGGAAATTGTAAAATGGTGCTCTTTATTTAGTGCTGAGTTCACTGAGGAACTGTTCAGAGTTCACTGTTTCTTGGTTTTCTCAGCCCACACCACTGTGGAGCTTGCAGCCCACGCTGAGATTTTCTTTTCACAGAACTAAAATTGAAAAGAAGTGTTAACAAAATGTAGGATTAACTATGTGGTCTAAAAGCAGTAATATTGTGGACTTTTTTTCTTTCTCCTTTTTTCTAATATGAATGTTAGACAATTGGAGGAAGATGAGGGCTTGGGGGCTTTCCCCCCCCTTAACCTTTAACTATTTAAAAGAAAATTAGTAATGTTTTAGTGGCATAATGATTTATTTGGACAGTTCATAAATTTTTTTCCTGTGTAGATCACTACACAGTTGGCTAAAGGTGAACTACRTTTTTCTCAGATACTGAAAACTACTGAAGATGAGATATATAAAGCTTCTTGGCTGAGTAGTCTAATAGAACAGTTTTTACTTTTTATGACCTGCCACCTTCAGGTACCTGTAGTCATCTCATAGTAATAAATTTTTTTTAAAAGTAGCTTAACCTTCTGTTCTTTTTTTGTTGTTGTTTTTAAACCTTTCGAACCACCCTCCCCCCCCCGCCTTGCATTCCCTCTAGTTATTTCCAAATTAGCTTTTGAAATAATGTCACGTCAGGAAGGAGGGGACAACTCTCATTTGGAAGAAGAGACAGCTTAATTTTGCTGCAACTATTGCAGTAGGTATTGGGTGTTCTAGGTGCTGCTGGAATACGAAGTAGGCAGTTCTGGAAAATTAACTGTTTTAGAACAAGGCATTTAGAGCAAAACACCATATCTGAAATGATTGCTTAGTGTGAAACTCAACCTGTGGAGTTTTTTGTTGTTGTTGTTGTTTTGTTTTTTGTTTTTTGTTTTTTGTTTTTTTTTCCTGGCAGGTTGCTTTCCTTTATTTCCACTTACTTCTATGAGATTCTCATCTGTTCAGTGCCCTTTCTGGAAGGGGATCACGTGACAAAGTTGTAAACCATTTTAGCCAATTAATTTTAATTCTTGGAAGGGAAGTTTCTTTAGGAGTGTTTTCTTCTAGAAAATATTTTGGAAGACCTGATACTGTCTTGTGACAAAGATCTTTACAATATTTGCATTTAGTGTTGCTGTAGATCTTTCGGTAACTTTTGCTTTTAATAGTGAGCAGATTTGACCAATGACTTGCTTCTGTATTTCTTTTGCTCTTTCTTTTAAAAAGATGGCATTTGAACATCTAGGCTTCAGTGTGTTATTGCTTG
Source organism: Rhea americana (assembly GCF_003343005.1). Taxonomy (NCBI): domain Eukaryota; kingdom Metazoa; phylum Chordata; class Aves; order Rheiformes; family Rheidae; genus Rhea; species Rhea americana. Next base: position 405,996 of record NW_028186427.1, on the reverse strand, counting down.
CACAGTAAATATTGCAGTAAATGATATTTGCTGGTAAGGCCCCAAAATAAATTTATCAATTGAGCCACACACATTATACATACTAACTTAATACAATATATTTACCACCTTTGTTAACTGTGATTTTTAGGATGTTACTTTTTTGAGCACTAATATTTTTATTAAAACATAGTTTAGTAATGCATGCCATCTACTGATACAGTGTGCATGCACGCACTGAGACATTATGGCAGTTGTATGGATTTATTTTGTATCTTTCTTTTTATGTAGGTGAGTAACATCTAATATTCTTTTAATTTCAGGAGTATTGGAAACAATGGTTTACCTAAATCATTAAAAGAAGAGCCAGTAATTGACTACTTTGATGTCCAGGATTGAAATGATTCATGGAAAATTAAGATACAGAAGTTCAGAGGAAGTTAAGATGACAAGTTATTGTGCAAGGCACTTTTTGGTTCTATCAGATGATTAGTTGCCATTATATTACAAGATTTAATATGCATCTAAAGTTAGCTTGATTATCATACATTAAAAAATTATACAGTTTTTACAATTTACATAACTGCATAACACCTAACAATATGGAAGCTTTTTAGAGCTGGGATTGGTGCAATTTTTTATCTAATTTGTGCTGACAGAATGATGTAAATCTCCACTGATGCCTTTTAAGCAAGAGAACTGGTAATCAAAATTCTTTTGGGTCATAAGAACAGTGATAAAACTTGAAGATTTACTTTGACAGATCTCACGCAATTTAAAATGGACCATGAAACCAGAAATATCTGTTTAATGCAAAAATTCTAAAGATGTTTTCCCATTTTATTCACTTTCATGTTAATATGGTAATTTGAGGGATTTGAGTTATTCTCATTTGGAAAGAAATACAAAAGTTTTCAATATCTAAATATTAATATTTACTCTAAAATAACTGGGAAATACAAGGTAAGAGCTCAAATTTCCTTTGGTATCTGAAGGACCAGGATTTGGGAAGGTAGGAACTTATTTTGATTTATCTCAAGTTTGACCTTTTTTTTAAAAAAAAAAAAAAAAAAAAAAAAAAAAAAAAGAAGAAGAAAAAAAAATTATTAATATGCAAATACTTTGTTAATCAAGACCTTGAACTGTATTATTTTGGTGTTATATTCAGTTTAATTTGTGTTTAGAAATGTAAGCTTTCTGATTTGTTTTGCATGATTTTGTTGGGGGTTTATAGTTTTTTCTGTATTGTACAAGCTTAGGGTAGTACACTGTGTGGAGTTTGGTTTAAGTATGATTTGAATTTGGAAAAACATCTGTAAAATTTATAAGAACATCTGTCTTAAGTCTTTGGCTATGGAAGATCTTTGTTGCATGGGAAATGCCATAAGCAATGGGCTTAAAGGTTTAAACAGCATAATAGTTACCAAAACACTTATAGAAGGTGAATTGTTTCAAGTTGTTTTTGCTAAGTAGATGAGAAGCTTTGGGGGAAAGGAGATTAACAGATCGCCACAGCTCTGAGTGGTGCCTCTTCAGTTGAGGTGATGGTTCTTTGAACTAATGACTTTCTCAACTCTAACACTGTTTTGCTGCTGCTCATTTCTTACTGCAATGATTCTCCTGTAGAGCAGCAGAGACTGCTGCTGCTGCTGAAAGGGGTTTAGCACGATGAAGAGATCAGTCTGGCAGAAGATTAATCTTCTGTTGATGATTTAGTTTTCAACCACCTCACTGAGCTGCAGTGTGAGGACTGTTGCCAAGAAAATAGTCAGTGGTCCATCCTTAAACTTGCTTAAAATTWTCATGAGGCTCTGAGCCTAAATGTGGTCTTTGATTACATTTCATCCTAAACAGATTGTGAAACATGTTAAGAGTGAGCAGCAAACTTGCAGACTATATCTGCCCCCCCAAAAAAAAGTTTTCAAAAAAGCATGCTGCTATTTCATATTTTTGTATGTGCTTAGTAATTCAGATAAATATCTGAATTTCTAAATGTTTGAAAGGCACATCCTTCACTTAAAACAGTTGCCAAAAGGATTCCCAACACCAAAGACTGTTCAGGCTTTTAATTTGCATGTAATGGTTTACATTGTTTTTACTTTTTTTGTTTTACATTTTGTGAACAGAAATGAAAGATGGATAAACTAGCTTATAAGACCTTGAATTTCTTAAGCAAATTAATGTTTGATCCTACAAAGTACTGCTTTGTCAAGTACAGCAGAAGCAGCAAGTTACTCATCATATTACCAAGAATGTATTTCTGAAGTCCTTTTGTTGTGAGGAGTGTATCTGTCCTAAAGCCTGCAGACAAGTACAAGCTTAGTAACCAAAAAGACACCTCTGGTTTAGAAACTTAGGAGCTGTGTTAATTTAGCACTGTTCTCAAGCTAATAACACTTCTTAGAGGGAATGTATATAGTTATACTTCTAATTCAGGTTCTGGATGGGAGCTTGCACATGTCTAGCCAGCTCAAAGTTGTAGATAAAGTAAGCTCCAGTATGCTTGCACCCAACCACATTGATATACGGTAGGTAATTCTAACATTAAAGAAAACCTAAATGACTTAGTTGATGCTAATTAGAATGGACCTAAAGCCTATAACATTTTGTACACTTCACATGAAAATAGCTAAAACATCACATTTGCACCTCTTGTTCTGAAATGTAAATCCTGTAAGGTTTTAATAACATTATATTCAGCTGTCCTGTTTGGAATTTTTATCATCAAATTATAACTTTAACATAAAAGTTTGAAAGCCTGATGAGGTGCAATGTTTAGTATATGTTCAAGTATTCTGATACTGTTTTCTAGTAATAAAACCCAGGTAAACCTCAGCTTATCAAGATGAGACAAATTATTATACTGAATCTGTTTAAGCTCAGAAGTTGTAATGTTCATCATTAAATATTTAAACTACACATGATGTAGTTTATGATGTGCATGTTGTGCATCTTTAGATCATGGCTGTTGGAGCCTATCTGTAGTTTTGAAGCAAGTTACATGAACAGGACCACTTAATTTGAAATGTATTTTAACAACTTGGTTAAAAGCAGGATGCCATACTTCCCAGGGTAGATGTAATACCCCCAAAGAAAAGAGAAGAAAACAAAAGTACTGATATCTGTCTTCTCAAAACATATTTAAATAGCCTTAAAAAGAAACCCAGCCAAGTTTGACAGTGGTGCTCTCATCTCTGTTCTGGTTTGCTTTTGCTGCAAATTATCTGTGACTTTCATATGGAATAGTGCTAAAGGCTGTAGTTTTGAAATCTATGATAACTATTTCATTGTCATGCTGCGCGTGTGTCTTATGAAGTATTTTTCAGACTGCTGTTTTGCAAGTCTCTGAGCTGGCCCTTACACCTTTTATCTAATAGAAAAAATGAGTAGATAAATCTTTGCATCCTTGAAATCAATGGCAAAAATTCTGTTGACATCGCTGGAGCTAATCAGTGGAATTAACCTTCGATATGCTACTTTTTTTCCACAGCCCTCAGAACAGTATTGTAAATTACTCAGTATAGGTACTCTGCATAGGTACTCTGCAATAAGTATCTTTTGAAGTAAATTGTGTGATATCAATTGGAGTCCATGGAACTTTTTGAAGTGCTTTTAAACTTGTGTATAAAATAGATATTTTGACATCTGGGTTGTGCTATTACATAGCTACATTGTTTAGTGCATTTAAAGTGCTCAATATTCAGTGCTTCAGGTACAGAGTTTAATCTAAAATTGTACTCAAATATCACTTTCTGTGGCAGTTTTGTACAATATTTGCCACCTAATGAAATAAGCAAAATAAAATTGTTCTGAAACACTTAAGTTATATGGTGAAAGCTTTACATTTAACTTATTTTTTTTTCAAGTTTATTGGTGTAAAATGACTTTCTGTAAAAATCTGTAATAAATATAAGTTGAAAGTTCTGTGCTTTGGAATTGTTTGTAAGCTTTGTCAAGAGTATTCAGAAGGAGGACTGGTGTGGTACCACAGAGAAAGAGAGATTTAAATAGAAGGTTGTTGGGGTCATCTTCCTCAAATTTTGAAATATCYAGTATGATTTCCCGGATTTTAAGTGATATTAAATGAGTGTTGTAAGGAGAATGGAGCAAGTGAACAGGGATGCCCCAGGAATAAGGATTATCTGCTATCTTCTTGAGATTCAAAAATATAGAAGAAGAAATAATCTGAATAGCAATTTACAGGTGGGTGGACTTTTTTTGTTATCTAAACCACCTTTTACTGTGTGTGCCTAAATGGTACCTTTTGCTGTGTGTGCCTAAAATGGTACCTGGCAATAAAATGTATTGCTTTAACTGATTGCCTCTTCACTGTTGTTTGCCCACCATTCAGTTGTAATGATGACTCTAACAAAGAGTTATTTGACAGGGGGAAAGATTAATCACTTAAAATCCCCTGAGAGCATTAGATTTAACAAATACCACATAAGAAATGTTAGATGAGCAGGAGGAGGAGTGAAAACTCTTGCATATCAGTGGATAGCATATCAGTGGATAGCAGGGAGCCTCAAAAAGCAAAGAAACAATCTGCATCCCAAGTTTGAAATAGATAGAAGTGTTCATCCTGAAACCTTTGTAATACCAAGTAATGCATCACCCATGGCAAAAGCCATAGAAATAAAGAGCAAACACAAAAAAAGACAGTGCCCTGACCTTGTATTTCAGATGGAGTGCAAAGTGGCTCAAAGAATTCAAGAAACGATTCAAAATCAAAGAGCTCTTGGATAAACAGCTGAAAACTTCTTGGCTTGGTGCCTCAGTTGCCAGTAGGACTTGCTCTTCAGGATGTTGTGAAGGATGAAGATGCCATGTAGCAGGTATAAGCACAGCAGAACAGATATCAGTGGGAAATCTCTGCCTGAAAAGATACTTGCTCTTTAGTTTAGGATTGTCATTGACTAGATAACTGGTATGTTTTCATACCAGTGTGTGCAAATGCCAGTAGAAAAGACAGGTCAATATTGGTGTGTGTTCATTCAGCAGATCTTGTCCATCTTTCAAAACAATTATGCAAGTCATGATATGGTCACAACAATCACRTAATCATGGTTGTAGAGTGCTGTGCAACCTGATGTCATTTTAGTATCTAAAATGTTCATACAGACAGTAAATAATTTTTAATGTTAAAGACAGTGTAATTAAGATGTTTCCATTTGAGTTTTCTTGCAAGTCATACAAGTCACATTTTATTTCCTCAGTGTTGCTAGGATTGCACAATTTAATTTACCTTTTATAACTTTGTACGTGTCACTATTGCAGAGAGAAATTTGAAAAGCTCAAAGGCACAAAGCAAGGACACTTTTTTTTCCCTTGGTCTCATGATTTTCCAGGCAGGAAATCAGAATATTCTGAATGGGTAATAACACATCAACAGAAATGTCCTATGTATTAAAAAAAAAAAAAAAAAAATCATGTCAGTTATTTGGGAGTTTGTTTCCTTGTGTGGAACTTTCTTATTTTTTAAACCAGACATTCTCCACCTTCATGGTATGCTTATATTCCAGTGTTTTCCATAGGAACACAAGCTTCCTTATGTTACGGAAGTCACTTTTGGTGCACAATTGAATTCTGAGATTGTTGTTTCTTCTGTTATATGCTTTCTATTTCTGTCTATCTTAGGGAATTTTTTCCCCATCCAACTGTGCATATTTTTTTCCCTTGTGACTTCGATTTTTTGCTTCCTCCCTCCTCTGTTTTTATTCCTTACTTCCTCCACTGGATCTGATCTGTATTTGTGTTTTATTTTCTGCTTTTCCTTGTTTGTGTAGAATGTTTTCTACTCCCTCCTCACTCCTCCTTTTTAAATGTTTTGAATTACTGTTCTAACCTGCTCAGTCTGTTCATTCAGTCTGTACTTCACAGAGATTCAAATCTTAAGAGGAGAAGACAGCCTGGCCTACATTTTGTTGTGTGTAACCAGTTTATATTTTTCCTTCTTACAGTACCATTTTTCTTCCCCTTCCCCTGCCCATAAGTCATCTTTCTATCTCCAAGATCTGCCAGTTTGTTTGTCTTCTATATATTACCTGCTTCAATTCTATTCACTTCTAGCCTGAGAAAACTTAAGGTTCATTCTTCTCATTGTAATTGAGTCTGTTTTCCCACAGTTATCTTTTTATTCCTTCAGTCTTTCTTTTGTCTCTTAGAATTTGTTTTCTAGCCCTCCCATGGCCTCCACTGAATGAATTATCAGTTGATTTGCTCTCTTGCAATTTTCTTAAGTAACGTAGCAGATCCAGACAGTTACTGGTAACTACTATCTATAGGATTTCAAGCGTTCAGTAACTGATACAAAGATTAATTAAGATTAATCTTAATTAAGATTGAAGACCTGGGTCTCTCCTTTATGTGATTGAAATTCTTTTTTTAGTAGTAGTAATTCCTGCCATAAAATTGAGTTGACTTCATGTTCTCCATACTATTTTTAGACTCTAACAGGCTGGACTCTAGAACTTCTGTGATTTGTAGGCGTTTCCTAGTTTTTGTCTGCTGTTGACTGTACTTCAAGTTAAACAGGATGACTTATAGGGGATTTGGGTGAATGAAGTTTAGTTTGTTTCTGAAGAGATTATATGATGTGATTGCTTAACAAGATCCTCATATGTGAGTAGAGCATTCCCATCATACCTTCCCATATACCTTCTCACTTTCTGCTTTAAATTTAACCAAGTTCTTTCGCTAAGCTGTGTTAGCGTAATGGAGAATTGTGCAGAGACTCTTCCGAGCAATTTCTAAATGAGTTAGCTCCGGTAATGAAGGCAGTATTACAGGGCTAGTTACCTAGAGCAGAGCACTGTGCTAYGTTGACTGAGAGAAAATTTCATGAACTTGCACTGATTTCTGTTCAGGTTATGTATGGATCCTACAGCTCCTTCAGGTAGATCTGGAAGGTGGTGCTATGCTATGTGGATCTCCCAATACATTTCCTTCTAGGATAGATTTTCTGTTCCTGAACCTTCTGACCAAATTTTGAATGGTTAAAAAAGATAGGAAAACTTTTTTTTTTGATTGTTCTTTTTTTTATTTTGGGGGGGGGGGCTGTTTGTTTGGTTTTTTTACCTTCCCCCCACCTTTATTTTTTTAAGCCAGTGGCCAGTTTTTTACACAGCACTTTGCGTGAAATCTTACCCATATCCTTGTAAAGGCACTTTCTCTAGAAATGTCTTACCTTATCCATCCTACGATTACATTTATCTCAGGACTGTTTCAAGTTGATAGGCTTGTATCTGAAATCATGAAACCCAAGTTTTTTCTCCTCCTCTGCTTCCCACTCATCAGCTCCTAACAAAGGAAGATTACTTTGATTTGTGTATGGCTTTATACTGTATTTGTGCTTTTTCTATTGAGCGTTTTTGTTCCTCCTGTATAATGCTCTTAACTCTTCGCTGTTCAGAGGCAGGTATGTCTGCTTATGTCACTATCATAGTGCATCTTGAATTAAGTAATTTCAAGACCACTATTTCTACCAGCAAATGCTCCACAGTCCTACTTTCAACCTGTCACAACTTCATTGATGGTAGTTTGGATTTGATTCCTGTATGCTACAGTTAAGAGAAAAAAAGAAAAAGGAGAAGTCTTATTGTATAAATATTTTTACTGAAGACTAGACAGATCACTGCTTTAAAAACTGCAAAACTTGTTACCAAAAATATTGATGTACATAGACAATTCTTTTTTTTCTTAGCTATTTGAGAGTTTTCTCAGATCAAAATGTCAGGTGCTTATTAATGATAGTATTAGGTTCTTGTTCTTGACCCTGGAAAATGGGATTATTCAGCCAAAGGTTGTACATCAGCTGAAAAGGGAACATCATTGTGAACTGAAAAAGCTTTTTGCGAAGACAGGCATTAGCACAAAGATGTTAAACACTAGTTCTAATATTGCCAAGTAAGGAGCAGAAAARGAGTTGCGCAGATCAAAAGCCTCCTGAGATACGCCTGCATGCCTCTTTAGTGCCGATCCTGTTGACGTGAAAGTTGTGGATCATGCTTGATGCTAGTTCTCCAGAGCTCTAGATCGGGCTCTGCATTCCCCTGGAATCCCCCCTAGCTGGGCCAGCCTCATTCCAGAGGAGGTCCTCAGAAACAAGAGTCCTGCCAGCCACAAGGCCACGGGTGCTGGGCTTACCCCTGTGTTATTGCCTGAGTCTAATATCCAGTTAATAAGTAAACATTTCTTCTCCAGTTAGAGGAATCTGATGTCTGTTATGGACAAGGAATTGAAACTCTGCACATGTGCTCAGGCCCACATTCTGCAACATCCTGTCTATTACAGGCCCTGCCAGCTCATCAAGCTACAATTGTTTGTGCGTCCCCATAAATGATTTTATATCTTTTACAGGTGGCAGATACACTATGCAATAATGCATTACTGTTCAGTCCTGCTCACAGAGCTATTCTGTAGATGAGAAAAGAGTATCTAGTTTCCTAATCGTGCAGCAGAGGGTGGGTACATTCCTCACGGGAGAGGGCCGATAGTGGGAGTATGAATTTTCTTTGTTGCCTGAATTTTGTGGCAGTGTAACCTGGAAGACCTCTGCCTGTGAGATGGACAGCTGGAAGGAAGAACAGAAGATGACAGCAGCTGCTGTAGAGCTACACAATCTTCCCTTTAGATATTTCATACCAGGACATTTCTTTAAAGCTGGGCTGTTATTTATCAGACTATACCTAGTTCGCGTTGCACTGGCTCATGTCCACTGACAGTAAAAGAGCGTGGAATCCCGAGCACACTTTGAAAACAACACACAAGTTGCTTGGGATATTTCTATATATATTGGATGTGGAGGGGCAACTTCGTGCTTTATTGTGATCTTTGATGTGCTATACATATAGCAGGAGAAGGGGAATAACGGGAATGCTGGCCAGCGTTCTGTTCTTCTGCAAACGCTAGTGCTGCTGAGCACAAAGCAGTTGTCTAGTGTGGGGCTACATGTGGGAGAGCTGCTGGGTGATCACCAAGAAAATGCTAGGGAGAGGCAAGTTCTTTATAGCTAAATGAGAGCCTGAATTGGATTCACAGGGAAGAGAGAATACAGGAAAAAGATTTGATTCTCAGGGGGCTGGAAGGCGGAGAATTTTAACTAGGAATATTGGGATCAAGGCTTGGGGTGAGCGGCCTAAGCAAGAATGATATGTGCAGGGAAACAGGCTCTTATGTGAGTTGGCTAATGGATGATGGGACAAAGTAGCAGTGCTTGATAAAAGAAGGAAAAATAGTGAAATCTTTCCAAAGAGATTAAAGATGATGGGCAAACTGAATGACAGACCAGATGGGGCAGATTATGTTGTACAGGATGGGGTGTTGATACTCGAGGAAAGCATATGCTGATTGCATAAAATGCAAGCACAAAGACACTTCCCACTGCTTCAGTGGGAAGCAGTTGTGTACAATGCACCGTAGTGGTGTATTGCTTCAATTTTTGCAGTGAGAGGGGAATGTGTTATGAGCGTTATTTAGGAATGTTAATAATGCACTCTTTCATTGTTAAAAAGCATGCCAATACTGTATCCTGGTGCTCTGTGGAAAATGGTAGATTGCTATCACTAAATTTTCATGCTGTCGAGCTTATCTTCCGTTGTCATTTCTGCAGATGTTTGGGATCTGCCTTTAATTTCTCGGTGAAGTTGGGAATACATCTTGCATTCCCAGTCCCACAGTTTGTGCGGGGTAGGTAATTAAGACCAATTAGTTATGTATATTCAGAGACCCAGATGCAAATCTAGTAAAGCATGTAGCTGTCTGAAAGTTAGACACTGCAGAGTCTCATTGTAGATTTCCCACAGAGAATCCAAACCTGAGAGCATGGGACCTTTGTACTCCTGTACACTCTAGTAGGAAAGTTAGGCAGTTTAGATTTTTTTTTTTTTTTTAAACTGAAGATCTACCAAGCTAAGCAGCTAGCAGATTAACACCAGAAATTTCTGACTACTGGACAACTGAGCATGTCCATGCTGACACTGTGTGGAGGTAGTTCCTAGAAGGATCCTAGGAATCCTTTGGTGTATCCTGTTGCCTGTAACAAGATGTTGATCCTTTCAGAGTTTAACTGTTCAAAGGACAGGTGAGTGTGTCTTTACATTCAGTGGATGAAATCTGGATAGAGAAAGGAAAAGCGAGTATGATTTGCTTCCTTCCAGACTAGGGCTATGGTATGGGTGAAGTGCCCTTGCTGTAGGCTTATTGCTTACTCTGCCACTCCAGTTTATGGTACCACATATTTTGTTGAAGTAAAGTTCTTCAGTTTCACCCTTGCATAAAAAATACAGACTCCTTTTGCGAAAGAGTTTGTGTTTTGCCAGTACAAGAATCTTTTGTTTTCAGGGCACGGACTAAGGCATAGTGTTTCTGGTGTTTCAGGCAATCCCCTGTAAATTCAAATCTTGGTTTAGGCTCCATCCGTGTRTGATCCACTGTTCCCTCCTTTGGAGCTGTTTTAAGAGAATGGAAGGAAGGGCAAAACACATCTTTGTGGTGTGGAGATCTGCTTTGCTTGTCCCTCGTATTTTTTTTTTTTTTTTAATCTTTCTGTAAAATCGTGTATCCAGATCCAGGAACTACCACCTAGTAAATGATTCAGCTTTCTGCTGGATCTAATGTGTCCTTATTCTGAAGCTACACCCTGTTTATTCTCTTGAAAGATAGAAAAATTTTGATGTATTCTGAGAATAAATTAATGAAGGTTATCTTCCTTCA
>NW_028186427.1:378423-395219 GCF_003343005.1 Rhea americana | reverse complement strand
AAAAAAAAATGCCCTAAAGGTTGCAACCACTCTCTGATGAAAACTCATTACAACACTGTTTATATGGTAGATATGTGAAGAGACTTTTTCTGTTTCGAAATTGCATATGCAGGTAGGTTTACATGTTTTACTAGGAAGTAGCTTCTTATAAATCTAATTTGCAGTAGAAAATAAAAGGCTACAGTGACAACTGAGCACTCAAATATATTGGGTAATTACCTTTCAAACAGTGCAATAAGGAAAGTACTTTCTGTCCATTCAGTGCCTAGAGATCTTGCCTTCTTTAAAAAGTAATTAAAGCAGTTTCAGAATTTACTGCTTACCTAGTAAGCTAGATACATCTTAACAAGCGCTATTTCAGGGAGCATTAATTAACAAGTCGGTTCAGTTCAGGAACTCCTAGGGTAAGTACTGATTTAGACTGATGCTTAAAATCAGTATGTTAACATCAAATAAAAAGGTGCCAAGTACATTTCTAATTAAGTAAACGTCTCTGTGATTGCTTGAGAAGGACAGTTCAGCAGCTTCAATCAAGGCTTATGCAATTCTAAATATACTCTGTTGAAGTAGACAATAATTAAACAAGTATTAGATTTGTGCCACTGTGATATCAGTTAAGTAGCTCTCAATTTAATGAATTCTTAAAGTGTATTTCTGGTAACTTGATTAGGCATTCAAGGAGTGCCACATCCTATCAGTTAGCTGACAGCTAAGTACCTACTAAAACATGGGCTTAGAAGCATAGATGATAAAGCCCTATGTAAAATCAATGAAATTTGTATCTCATAATTCTCCCATTGAAATTTTTTTCCAGGAGTTCTGACTATGAGAAATTGTTCTAGTCTTCAGCCTAACCATAAGCAAAGTCCTGCATCTGGGATGGAATAACCCCAGATAACTGTACAGGCTGGAACCAACAGTCTATAAAGCAACTTCATGTACGAAGATGTAGGAAGGTCCTAGTGGACAGCAAGCTGGATATGAGTTGGCAGTGTACCCTTGTGGCACTGGCGGACAACGATCTTCTCTGCTCTACTAGCAAGCCTGGAGTCAGCGAGACGAGAGATGTGTGTGTTAATCAGATTCCCTTTATATTTTCACTTTGCTGGGCAAAGACAACTTGGTTCTCCTGGATAGAGATCTTGGCTTAACAAGATAAGCCAAGATCTTTAGCCTCCTTTTGAACAGTTTGATAATTTTTCCTATCGTCGTAGTCTGTTTTATTCATCTTTCTACACATTGACTACTAACATCATAGAGTCTTCAGAAACCCTGAGCAATTGCATTGATGTGCTGACGTCCATGCTTTATTTCATTTGTCTTCTTCCCAGAGACCTTATGATTGATTAAATGAAATGAGGTAATTATGCAGTCAAGTGACAGCTTCTGATGTTTGTTTTGTTCAAAAATTGGTAGTTCATATATATTTTTCTTGCTGATAAGCCTTTTGTACTTTTTTGTTGTCTACTACTCAGAAGTTTTACATGTTTGTGAGTAGAATATCTTCTGATAGAACAAAATGGATGGAATGAAGTAAAAGAAAGTTTTCCTACACTTCTAGGACCCCTGAAGCTGCAAATGCAATTTTGTAACTAATGTTTGTTAAGGCTATAATTCTTCAGTTCCTACAGTGTTTGGAGATTCAAAGATACTTAAACTCAAGTATTCAGTTTTGGGATAACCACTTAATAGCAGCAAATTAAAACAAAATCGCTTGATTCAGTGCAATAGACATCTTACCAGCTATATCAAGAAGTTTTCTGTAGAAAAGTTTTGGTTTCAGAAGTGAAAAGATTTGCAAAAATATCTGCAGAGAACGACCTGGGAGTGCTGGTGGATGACAAGTTGACCATGAGCCAGCAATGTGCCCTTGTGGCCAAGAAGGCCAATGGTATCCTGGGGTGCATTAGGAAGAGTGTTACCAGCAGGTCAAGGGAGGTGATCCTGCCCCTTTACTCAGCCCTGGGGAGGCCTCATCTCGAGTACTGTGTTCAGTTCTGGGCTCCCCAGGACAAGAGAGACATGGAGCTACCGGAGAGAGTCCAGCGTAGGGCTACAAAGATGATCAGATGGCTGGAGGACCTGCCCTATGAGGAAAGGCTGTGAGAGCTGGGCCTCTTCAGCCTGTGGAAGAGAAGACTGAGGGGGGATCTTAGCAATGTGTACAAGTACCTGAAGGGAGGGTGTCAAGGGGATGGGGACAAACTCTTTTCAGTTGTCCCGTGTGACAGGACAAGAGGCAATGGGTAGAAATTGAACCACAGGAAGTTCTGTCAGAACGTGAGGGGGAATTTCTTCMCTGTGAGAGTGACAGAGCACTGGACCAGGTTGCCCAGAGAGGTTGTGGAGTCTCCTTCTCTGGAGATATTCAAGGCCCGCCTGGATGYAGCCATGTCTAACCTGCTCTAGGTGACCCTGCTGAGCAGGGARGTTGGACTAGATGATCTCCAGAGGTCCCTTCCAACCTTACTGATTCTATGATTCTAATAGAAACAGCTGAGTATTTTCAGATGTTTCCCTTCAAATGGAAATGGGCTAAAACTAAACACTGTAAAACTTTTTTCAAACAATTGTCTAGGTCTACAGCATGAAAATTTTAATGTAAAAGAAATCAATTTCACTAAAAATATTTTAGAACATTTAGAGCTATGATTTTATGTGGGAAATGCAAGATGTGAAACAAGTGTAACAGCTGTAAAATCTGGAAGTGTATGATGTACTATGAACAGAACTATAGCGTAAACTAGCTCTTCTGCTTAATGCCCATGATCAGAAATCCAGAGGCAGAACAGGGCTTTATTATCTGTGACCTGGAATGTATGCAGGAACCTGGGGACACATGTCTCAAATCATTTTTTTGCTATGGAGGTAGCACCAGACACACCATAGGAAGAAGGAGCAGTAAGGAAAACTAAAGGAGTTTAAAAGGGACAACAGGCTTTGTGGACTTTATTGGCTTGTTTATGACCACCAAGTCTGAGGGCTACCATACCAGCACGTGCCCATGATTGGGTGGGGCTGGCAGAAACACAGTATCTGAACAGCTGGAATAACAGCAGTGAAGATCTCATTGTTGAAATACTGCTACGATGGACATAGCCGTCTATGTTGCAGGAAGGGCATGATCTGTTCTCCATGTTTAAGGAACATGTAAACAGTGGTTGATTAACTCCTACAATGAAGCCTCAGCCACAGACTTGCCAGCCACAGGCCTGCTCTATGAGTCTGGCATTGGGAATGACTTTTTTAAAAAAATGACAGCCCCCCACGGACAGAAAGATGGAGTAAACTGACCACGTAACCAGAATGGGGTGGGGAGGGCATGAGAGCTACCACATCTTATCTTTGATAGATGGACTTACCTTGCTGGTCTCATTGACTACATATGCTCCTGGGTGACCTCTTTCCCTGCGACAGAGGTAACTGCCCCGATGCCGAACAAGTGACTGCCAGGTTTATCTGGATTCAGCCCCATTTGTTTCAGCGCTGTCTGGGTGACTGCTTAAAGTTGAAACACAGTGAACTGAACTCTACACCCACGTGGAAAAGGGGCCTGTGTCCCACCATCTTGTTGCTGTGAAATTCTATGTTGCCGTCACTGGGCAGTCCCCAAGTCTGACATTCCACATAACCTAACTGAAATAGTATACTAAGACTTACTTCTGATGTAGAATTATAGACTCAGTAAGGTTGGAAGGGACCTCTGGAGATCATCTAGTCCAACCTCCCTGCTCAGCAGGGTCACCTAGAGCATGTTAGATAGGGCTGCATCCAGGCGGGCCTTGAATATCTCTAGAGAATATGTCTTTGGTCACCTGAACAGTTGCCTCCACTTGCTGTACCTCCTTTACCCCTAGCATTCTCCAAGTCTGTCTTCTGCTGCCGGTTGGATTATCAGATAGGCTTGCTACCCAGAATGTCCCATGGATGCTCATTGGAAAGGCTGCCCATAATGCATTTTGTTACTTTTTCCTTCCAACTGCAAGAGTACCTCATATTCCGTGCAATATCCTGCAGCAGGGCTTTGGGAATCATATCTGTGCTTCTAGGCCCATCAGTCTACCTGATCTCCAAACTAGAAACCTGACCACATAGATCTATAAAAGTCATTAGCCTTCACCAAGAAGCAATGGTTTCCTGTTGACCACATCTGGTGGAAATTATCATGGGTCCATAGTACACTGCCAGCTGATAGCACAGAGGCCTGTTTTTTTTCTCACCCTTCTCCAAAGCTCTTCTGATACATTAGCATAACCCAGGGCTCCCCACTAGTTGAGAGAAGGTGGGTTTAGCCTCTTGTACTTGTCATTTGGGAATCAGGGTCAAGTGTTTGCTATTCCACTGCTGATCTCTACTATGCAGTCTATGTAGGACATCTTGCCATTCCTGGGAAAGTGGGAAAAATAACTGCAATTTAGAGTGAGTCTTCCACCAAAAGTTGGGAGCATGGCACCTGTCACATCTTTGATAAATACGTACTTGTATTACTGAGACCCAATGTCTGCAAAATCTAGAGTCATACTGACACAGGATTTGTAACTGCAATTAATAGCACCCAGAATACAACAGCTAATATTGCGCCAACCGACCAGTGTTAGTTAAGATCTGTGGAGAGTCTGTCATATAATGGCCTCAGAACAATATCACGTGTCAATGGCTAAGAATGACTGGAAAAGGACTGTACAGGTCAGTGATTTGGAAGGAGCTGGATAGCTCCTTGTACTAACTTGTTTCAGTAACTTGAATTAGGGCAGATGTGAACTAGACATCTTCTAATTCAGTTGGATGAGAAAGACCTGGATAAAGTACAGTAAGAGGAGATAAAACAAAACCAAGTGCTGTTAAATGACAATATTTTCAGTCCCCAATCCCTTTTCCAGCAAAAGGGCAAGGTGAGCGTGTGCTAATTTTGATGGGACAATTAGATATATGACCATGACTTACTGTAAAACATTAAATAAAGTTTCTAGTTTTCATATTGACTTCAGCATGCTTAGTGTTGTGACAAATTCACTAGAAAATGCATACTAAGTTTGACTAAGTACTAAAATGTACGGTTTGAAAGCAGAACAACACTTAAAACTATTCTATAGCTCAGAATATATTCAGAGACTGGTATTCTGTGAAACAAGAATTCTTAATGGTTAAAAAATGGTTCTGTTAGTGTTTGCTGGTGGTTGTGAGAGGGGCAATGTTTTTCCTTCTTAAAAGACAAAGGAAAAGAATGGTAAAATAATAAATACATTTTTACCCCTTCACGTTGGTGATAGAATGACAGTGTTTGTCAGTTTTCTGAGGATATAAGGTAAATACAGAGTTGCATAGGAGATGGCAGCTTGAGCGTAACACCTGCTTCGCTAGACAAAGGTGTTATGGTGTTGGACTGGATGAAAAGATGCTCAAGATAAGGAGAAACAAAGCAAAGTTCTCTGGGTGGTGATTGTGTGGTCCTAGTCTTAACAGATGTGGAAAATAAGAATGTCCATTAACAGTTTTAAGATTGCTTTATTAGTTACTTAGTATAATAAGTAGAATTTCATTCAGAGCAGTGAGTTTGAAAACATTTCACCTATGCAAGTACTCTGTAGCCTGCTCTTTCCTTATTCTGGCCCAAGTTTCTGTGAGTATTTAATTTTGCTAGCCATCTGGAAACCCATCTGTAATGAAAGACGAAGCAAAGAAGTATTAAATATTTGATTTTTTTCTGTACTGACTCTTAGCTGGGCTTCCTTTTCCTAGTAATAAACTATTTTCTTATTACTGCTTATGTTGCTTGCTATTCATGCCTCATTTTCTGCACTGATCTTATTGAATTCTATTTCCAGAAGCAAGCTGGTAGGCAGYACATATGATTTTCTTATTACTTTGTTCATTGAATTACAACCAATTTCAGCTATACCAGTTTTGGTTGATTTATTTGCTCTTCTGTATTCCCTTTGTTTATGAAACAAATATGTTACAACTATCTTACAACTATCAAGTGATACCATAAACAGAAAGTTTACTAATTTTATTTTCTCCCTTTTCTTTACCTTTTCTCTATAGACCTACTCATTCTGTTAATATTTATTGATATATTCTGTTGAAACACATAATAAGCTCTCTCTAAATGTCATTGCTGAAATCAAAGATACAATGATTTGACAGCCCAGATGTAGCAATACGGTACTGTCATCTTCTCTTTTTTCAGCCAGTGCTGAAAATCCATATTTGCTAAGATTTCCAGAGCAAAATCAATAAGCTACAGAAGAAAAATATATCTTTTCCATTCAAGGACAATTATTTTTAATAAATAAATAATAAATAAAATCACAAAAATCATTCCCCTCATTCATTTCATTATAGAACCCTCTTAGGAATCCTGCAGAGGATAGAGAGTGCTCTGACGACTGTATTAGGGGAAAAGACTACCAGCCAGAAAAAGTTGCTTCTACTCAGCAACATTAAAAAATAAAGATCAAAAATATGAGTAGTCTTAGTTCCCAGTTGAGAACTAATGGCCTGGAGTTCCCTGGCAGTGTGCGCTGAGGGACCAACCTGTCTGCATCCACAGCTTACTCGGTCTGACTTCAGAAAATAAGGGTCGTGTGAGCTGCCTAGGTAGGGAAAACAATGCTCTTTTGTTTATGCTGGAAAAGTCCAAAACAAAAGCATCACTTCTTTGGCTGACACCATGTTCTTGAAATACAAACCAGGTGATGTTTCATAGAAGAGTTATAAGGCTTTGCTCCACACCCAGCTCTTTCATACAGTTTCCTGAACTTCAGCTTAGAAAGCAGTGGAAGGTGTAATGTCTTTAGTAAGGGTGTGATTCAAATCAGGACTGGCCTTTGCATTATAAATTACGTGCGTAGTTATTCTTGTAAGCCAAAATTAGCTTCTATTGAGGGCTTGCCTCTAAAGGGAAGTTGTGAAAACAGGTTGCTGGAGAGATGTGGACAGCCATCTAAAAGAAACTAGCATTTCTCAGTTGATTATCTTGCAGTGCGCAGTTTCCAGATAAATGTGACCAAAGTCCATAAAGCAGGAAAGCAGGTGCAACATGCCACATTTTCCTGGACTCTACCACGGCTGTGTTAGTCACTGAATTACAGTTAAATTGGGGGGAGGAAGTGAGGGAAGAAAAAAAGTCTTTTTCAAAACCTGGCTCTTGTTTTCATGCTCTTTAGACATCGAAAGATGCTGGTCTTCCAACAACAGGTGCCTCCCTGCATGCTTGGATGAACAATTCCATTTAGATCTTCACTGGCCACTTTATTAGCATCTAAGTGCTGTTTAATCACATTTACTTCCTTAGATCAGAAAAGCCATTAATCATGTTTTACTACCTCAGACTATTCCAGTAGTTACCATCCCACTCTACTCCACTGAATGACAGTATACAGCAATATGGACTAAACAAGCCATGAATACATTGTTCATGTTAGAAAAAAGAAATGATTCACAGAGACTATGTATTCTCAGCTATTATGAAAATTATGCTTTTTTGAAAACAATAAATTAAATACAGACACTAGTTTTTACAGTTATTTAGTTGATCACAATTATACAAAGAAAAATTACGTTAATCATTACTTCAGCATGAAAAAGTGTATTCTAATCCTAGTCAATAACCAAATTTGAGGTTTGTAATTGTAGCTACTGCACTGGACTGGTGTCTCATTTAGATTAGCAGTTTTCTATCAGTTTGCAAGCTCATTAAGGCTGGCTAGCTATCCTGATACATAAAAAGTATTTGCTCTCTTTGTTGAGAAATAATTGGGCAATACATTATGGAAGCACTGTATTTTATAGAGTTGCAATGTTCAGTTTCCAATTTTGTTTCACAATTCCCCAATAAGGGAAGGAAAGACAGMACCCTCAGAGAAAGGTCTGGAAACTCCACCTCTCTTTATATATTCCAAAGATGAATTCAGCTGAATATCCATAAAAACAGCCAGAGATAAATATTTACCATTATGTTTGTGTGTTTTCAACTTAACTTTTTCAAGGACATTAGCAGAGAAGTATAGAAGGATTAAAAGGAAGAAAGATGAACTATAACATCAGAGCATGTTAATCTCAGGATTTCAGAAGCAATTTTCAAGCTTGTTTTGAATTCCCAGTCATTACCTGTGATCTACAGATGTAAAATGAGTAAATTTCCTATGTCACTCCTAAACATTCCTGCAGCTTCTGTACACAGATGAAGTATTCTCAGGTGGTGGGGATGGATAAGTTGCAAGATAAAGTAATACGTAACTAAAATGAATGCTGGATATTAGAAAATAAAAAGYAAATGGACATCATTTATAGAGGGAGAAGGAGAATTGCTACCAGCTGACTCTCACAAGTGCCCCAGTCTTTTAAAGAGTCARTTACAAGCAGCCACAAATAACATTCAGGCCATGATCCTTTGCATTTATTACAAGATACAYGAGGAACGCAGGTGCCTATGTTCAAGACTAGAATAGAGAAAACATACTTTCCTGTAYTGTTCAACACCGCAAATGCCTTGCTTGTTTCAGTCCCTATCTGCTTTTTGATTTGCAAAATTTTCTTAATGCTTGTACTTAGGCACCTTTACATGTGAAGAATCAGCCTGTTTGCATAAGCAGTCACCTAAGATCTACCACAATTCAGGCACAAAGCAGAGAAACACCTAATTTTGCCCAYGTCCTCCTCCAGCAGACACATTGAAGAATACAGAGTATAACAGTCACAGGTTAGTTTAATTGAAAACAAGAGCAAGGAGTGCCTACATTTAACATAATAACCTGATATTTAGATTGCTCCTCCAGTACTATTCTAAACATTCCTTACCTGAGGGGATTCAGCTGTGCTCCTCCCATATGCCAGATTAATACCCTGAATGAGTATGCTARGAGCTACTCCTAGCCCTTTTTAAGGAAGCCTTAGCCCTGTGCAGCAGATAGGTCAAGGTGCAGCCAAGGGAGTGTGTACAGGAAGCAGACAGTGCTGCAGTGCCACACTACAGCGCTCCCACTTTGAGTTGAACACAGCTTCTCTACCCCAGGGAAATGATGCGATTGGTTTATACAGTGTTTTTCCTGCCAAGTGCTCCATGTCAGCTGAGTAAGAAAACACAGTTAAACAGAATTAACTTCCATTATATTATCATAGTGATTTTTCCAAGCCAGTCACTTGACTCGGTATTCATCTTTTAAGAGCTCTTAATACATTTTTTCTAGTACGTTTCTATGTTCTGCTTATGTATTGGGCTTTATGGAACTTGTTTAAGAATTAATTTAAACCATGGCAATGATTAACTTGCAAGGCTGATGTTGCAAGTCAATAGTACTGTCTGCTAGCAGAAACCATTGAGAGTTCATTGAGTTCATCATGCAGAGTTGCTTTAAATGCTTGCATGATGAGTGCAGTGTGAGGAGTTCTCACTTCCCCAGTACAGTGGTCTGGCAGTGGGGAAGATGAATGGGTGCATAGAAAAGCCATGTCAGCATACTGACTTAAGCAAACACATTACCATTCCTACCTTTATTTTCCTGAGAGGTTTGTACTGCATTTTTTTATTTACTCAGTAAGAATTTAGAGCAGTGAGCTTTCATTCTTAGCATATAAAATTTTATTTGACCACTTCGGTAACTAACAAAACTCCCTCCAGTTGCTGAATATACTGTGCGGTGAGAAAAATGCATATTCTAAGGGTGTATCTCCCAGTTTTCAGCATCTTTGCAATCTCCAGAATAGGTTAATCAGCTCAAAGTATACGTGAAACTCTGTATCAAGTAGATTTAAGGGACAAAAACACTGTAATGCTACGAAGACTTGAACTGCTTCCTTTTGAAAGCATAAGCCCTGTACGGATAGATCAATATTTAATACAGAGGCCAAAGAAAACTAACTTTCCATTAAGAATTTTGACATTGTCTCAGAAACCCTATAATGGTAGCTACTTACAAATATGTCACAGTGGCATGCTACATAAGCAAAAAGATGCAAAAGCATAGCCTTCTGCTCTTTATTTCTAAAATTCAACAAAATCAAACAAAATTAGCAAATTATACCTTTGCACGTTACTAGTTGCAGGATCTTCTCTGTCCAAGCTGAGCATGGCTACAATAAGTCAACAACTGTCAACAACTTCTTCAAAGAGTTGTAGCAAAGAGATTAAGAATTTCCCAGAGGCACTTCATGCTAGGAGAAGCAAAGCTAGCTGGAGAATAAATAGAATTACAAGCAATAGTATGACAAAATGGAATGAGACAGGCTGAGGAGCCACTGGTTTTGTTCTGACACATGTTGGTCAAGGAAAGCAGAGAGAAAGGGAGGTGGGAAAAGTTAATTTTACATCTGATGTTGAACAACATAACAATAACGAACAGAAATGAGAGTCTAGAGGTCTCTAAGACAGCAGTGCTGGACTCAGTGTAACACAAGCTTGACCCCTTTCACTGGTGGAGGTAGCTCTCATCCAGCTTCAACACGAAAAAAAGATAGGACCTGTTGCAATTAATATTCATTTAGTTTTTCCTATTTGGCATGGCAAACTGAAGGAGCAAGAATTCTTGATGTCCCCACACTACACTGAGAGAGAAAGGCAAAAGGGAGTGGAAGGTGGAAGAGCAGGTGTTGTAGAGGCTGAAGACATGAGATAATACACTAGCCCATCTAGTGTCCCCCTCTATTTTTCCATTTGGTTAAAAGGCAAATTCCATTGTATTTAGTAAAYGTGGGCTGGCGGTTGCATCTGTACAGAGCTGGAAAAGGTAGTTTGGGAGGGACCTCAGGAGGTCACTTAGTACAGCCTCTGGCACTAAGCAGGGTTAACTTCAAAGGCACATCAGGTTGCTCATGGCCTTGTCCACGTAAGTGTCAGAGCTGAAAGGGCTGGCTGCTCCTCTGGAGAGGGGGTCAGGAGCCACGCATTGTAACAGGGCTGTCAAGGCCCAGGCCTCACCAGCCAGGGCCTAGGCCCTCAGTACCCATGCTAAGCAAACAGTACACCCTGCAGATGATTAGAGTGCATGGCCAGGCACAGCTGTAATGCAACTGGAAGCAAGTACCCTTAGGATATAGCTCAGATAAGGACTGAAGGCCCAGACCCAAGCTTAAATGGATATCATCAGAGGCAGAAAAGGACAGAAGCAACAGCTTTGTTTGCTAGGTTTCTTCATAAAGGAGGATAATAAGCTAGAACAAGATCACTCTCCAAATAGTGGAACATTAGCTCTGCTGATTGGAAGAAGTTAAGCTGAAGCCTCAAAAGAAACTTGCCTGGTATGAGGATATTTGGCAGCTTTATATGGCTTTCCTGGAGTTTAAACACATTGTGTAGTTTATTTGCATCTGTTTCTTCCATCACTTCTGATGGCTGGCTATTAGAACAGGTCCTGGGGGCAATCAGATCTCTTTCTCTTTTGGGCAGTTTCGCATCTAATGGCTTCTCCTCTGCCTGCCACACCCTGCACTTTTGAAACTTCCTCTACTGAGGAACTTTTGAAACTTCCTCTATTGACCAATCTCAGTCACTCTCCAGAAAGGAGGAATCTCCACTCCAGACTCTAACGCCAGAGAGCCTCTGCCATGCAGTACATTGGCCAAGCTAGGTAAACACACACCTTTTCTCTTTGCTGCTCGTCCATGTGGTCTTTTCAACAGGATAGACAGTATGCAGGTTGTCATATAGTAAACTAAAACCACAAATTTAAGAAATGCTGCCATCTGTCACAACACCACAAAAGTCTRCTCAACCTCATGGACTAAAGAATATGATGAATTATCACCACGTGAACTCATGATGGGGCAAAGTGACTCTGTCTAAGGCTTGCTAGCAAGTTTAACAGTGGAAAGATTTATCAAACCAATAAAACTCTTTATTCTTATAAAGATGCTGTAAAAGTTTGTTGAAACATAAAATTATTTCAGGCAAAGCCTGCCCATGAGTGAACAGCCTTGTTCCTCTAACAATTCATCTAGGGACAAGACACACAAGTGCACTGAATGCAGAGAGGCTCAGAAAAGGATTACAATTGAAATCACAGTCTTATCTGAAATCTGTGTTGTGATACCAGCATATGCACTGGCATATCATTATTCAGTGGTACGCTGGCATCATAACCATATATGACATCCCTGATTTCCCCAGCTTGGGTCAGCTAAGATTCATCTAAGATTCATATCCTGTTTACTGCAGAGATTTCAGGGTGGAGGAGCAGTTGTTGAATCCAGCTGTGTTCTGAGCCTTTTATGGATGAAAATACTTGGCACTCTTTTTGCAGACACTATTAAATAATTATACATACCCATTTTTTTAATGCTGGTATACTAACTTGCTTCATACAGTGGTGGATACAGCTTCCTAAATCATTTCAGGAAAAAATTCTCCAGAATGTTCTCTATCAATGACTTTGTTATTTAGGAGGAGTGAGCAATCAACTCTGCTGCCAGATGCCTATTTTGGTAGCATTCCACCTTTTTATCAGCATGTGCACATGCTCCTACCCGCATATTCTCACCCTGGAAGACTACAGCCAACTTCTGTAACAGAGAAAGCACACAGGAATGCTGAAGCTGCTGCTGCTTTCATCCCACAAAGCACTGTGACTCCAAAATTCTAGTTTTGTTCTACTTGCCTCAAAAATGCCATTTCCATAGTTGCACGGACTATATTGACATCATACAGTTGTATCAGGTTGTCATAAGGCTTTCACTTCCACATGGTCTAACTGCATGATAAGACACACAGTCTAACACCTTGCTTTAGGCATATCTTAATGATCACCATAAATATGGAAAGCTATTGCAGCATCTCTACAGAAATGTCCTAGGTATGAGCCCTCAGGCAATGAGAACACTCTGGCTTTCAAGATGTTGGAGTCCACTGTGATATGCTAACCTAACTGCATTCTTGATGACAGTGATAACAGACTGTAAGGAGTCACGTGATGGCAGATTGCACTGCCCCTGGGTCACTGAAGAGAGGCAAGCTGTCAACAAAGTAAATTTTAGAGCACTTCCAYGTAGCATAGTGCACAGGAGCCTGGGAAACAGTTCCTTGCACCCAAGACATAAAAAGCACAATGTAGCTGGCTTCAGTATTGGTCACAGGATGAGACAGAAGTATTGGAAGAGTCGAGGAGGTCTAGCTGTTTGAAGGCAACCTTCAGATTGCAGAGGTGTCATATTAACTTGTTTATTRTGGAAAACACCACATCCTTTTTTGAGTCATTGGTTGTCAGGATAATAAATGTTCACTTACTGTGGAACTGATCCACAGATGTACTTATGGTTGCATTATTTCTTTATCTGGTCAATTTATAAATTAGTTTATATCATATAAATCAACATATAAATCAATAATATAAATCAATATATAAATTGATATAAATCAATTCATAAATCTAGTCAATTATAAACATCGCCCCTCTATTCTTGTTGCTTCAAGGTTTCTGTCACTCACAGACTTCACCAGAAAATCTGAACGATTGATGAAAATATTAGAGTGTYAGAGTAAATCCTAACCTGCCTTGCTCCCTGTCTTGCTTTTTGATATCTTTCTGCCTCTGTTAACACCTTGCGATCTGTCAGCAACCTGTTCTGAAACATGCAGAAAGTATATGGAGTTAATTCCGTAAATGTTTCCAACCAAATTTCAAGTGTTACCAAACACTTGAAATGTCTTGGCTATATTCATATGGGCTGTAACAACAGAAGAAATTCAATCATTTTTCCTAAAAATAAAATTAACTAGTGTTGAGCCAAAAAGCTCTACTTTCCAGAGTCATTTTTTCCCCCTTTTTAGGTACTTATGTCTAGCTATTGATATGGGCAATCATTCAATCTTTTGGAATATTCCCAGTTTTTCAAGAGTTCTAAAAAAAGAGCATTCCTGACTTGGAGAGGTCCTTGGCTAGTTCATTTTAAGACTTTTGTATATAATTTGTATAAGCACCGACGACTTGAAAAATGTCTAATTTTAGTTAATGCTTCATTTTCTATTCATAAGCTTTTTATTGTGTCAGTCACATAGCCTATGAGCTGGAGATATTAAACATTTTTCTCCTTTACCTTGCTATTTTTGATTTTACTTTTTTCCTGTAGCTGTAATTTTTTGGTTTCCAGTGACTGATTTCTCATAGCTTAATAATATTAMAGACAATAAGAGTTTTAAAGTTTTTTAATGGCTTAAAGAAATCATTAACTTCCTTCAGCTGCTGTCTTGTTTTAAATTTACAACATATTCATCATTAGCATTAATTTAATCCTTTTTCCATTCTTGATATATAAACTACTTTCATTATACTTTCACATTGCCTCTCATCTTCTGCATTCAGGTTTTCCTGACCATTCAGTGAAATATTCTCCCCAAATTCCATTTTTTGTTAACAAGAGGAGGGCCATCTGGATTCATCTGCTTGAATTGGTGGTGTACCTGCTGCACTCCTATCTCAACACAGAGAAAGATGCTGGTGGCCCAGAGCTCTGTGTTTTGAGTTAATATATCACAAATTCAAAGGGTTTTTTAATTCTTTCTTTTTAAGAAAAATCTTAATGTTATGATTACAGAATTCTGTATTTTAGACACAGGTCTATATAATGTCTTATTCTGCTTTTCCTCTTTTATTTCTTATTTCTAGAAGGGTACCATCAGTCTACTCTATTGTTAAACTGTGCATATATCATAACATTACTTATCTCATACTATTTGAAGGGAAATTACAATAAATTGACATAACAATTAAGGTAGTCTTCCTGGTCTCATGTCCTCATTCTGCAAAGACTTTTAAAAGGCTCACAAATCAAAGCTCTCAAAGCTTACAGAGGACACACACAACCCACGTATGACCCTACCAGCCCTGCTCCATTTTTCATCAAATGACTCTCTATGGTTGTGACGGAGGAAGCAGAAGAGATTTGCAAGAGAAAGTGCAGGCTCTGCTTATTCAAAAGTTGTTTGGTCCAAAGCTTCTCTTTCTCTGATTCTATTACCTAAAAGTTGTATCAGGTTGAATTAAAATTTAATGCAGCAATTCTAATTTCTCCCTCTACCTTTTGTGCATGCAGTATGCAACTATGTGATACAGTTTTCACATTCTTTTCAGTGAACTTCTCAAGGTACCTCGTGAATGGTACTTAACAAATGATCATCTCTTTAAAATTGTCTTCTCAATTCTCAACACATCTTCTCAGCGTGTAATCCTGTGTTATATATTGCACAGTGTTCAGTCTTTGTTCTGAAGAGCGAGTTATTATTTTCCATATGTGCTTTTTAATTACATCCACCATTCTAATTCATCACACCTGGTTTCTCAGTACCACTGATTTTGATAATAGCACGTATTACGAGGAAATTAATTTTAATGTGAAAAATGTTCAAAAATATCCTTGCCTCTGTAGTAACCTCAGTAACAGAGTAGAAATCTGCTATTGCTAACAAAGATACCCTCCTATTTGCCTTCTTGAGGCTGTAAAAAGGCAGGGAAGGTGAAGACACGAATCCCCAACCCAGCAGCTTTTCCATGCAGCCACCATTCCCATTACTGTGGTTACATGATGGTTTGAACATGGGCAGAACTGCCAACTTCATAGCAGATCCTATGCCGCTCTTACCATGCCACTCTCCCTCTCCTTTTCCTGCTGGCCTGACCTGCCATCCRCCAGCCCAGCTGCCACTTCACTATCAGCTCTGCTGGCCACAATCACTCTCCTCTGCCCCATTCCCCCGAGGCCTCTGCTCCACTGTAGTGTTGAGTAGATGTCACCCACACCACAGAGGTAGGGGGACCCACAAACCCACCAGAGTCTCCTTCCAAAGGGCACGGATACAGGTGGACACACCCGAGTGGAGAAGGCACAGCCCTGCTCTGGGAAAGACGCTCGGGTAACCAAGAGCTACTACTCATTGCCAATGCCACATCATTAACACTGATTTTTGAATAAACTGCTGATCCCTACCATTTCTTAGGATCAGCTTTATGCCAGGTCTGAGCTGACAGGCTGGCTCCAGCCTGGATCACGAAGTGTGGTCACCTGCAACCCACGGGAGCTGCATGGGAGAGCAGGTTTTTGGAAACCACCTTCATCCCCCGGTGGTCTCAAGGTGCACTGAGGACGTTCTCCTCCACTCACCCTGACAGGGACCTGCAAAGCTCTTGCTAGGGCCTGCTGGATGCTGATCACCCCCGGAGACCTGGCGGGTCGGAGCCCCAAGCCTGGCTCCCTTTGRAAGAGGGTTTTCTGCAAGCAGCAGCCGCCGGGTGCGTGCGTGTAAATCCGATCTGGTCACCTCTCCCCGGCCCCGCTGCCTGCTGCGCGGGCAGCCCGCGTGGGACACCCTAGCGCGGCGCGGCCCAGAGTGACCCCCGACGCTGCGCTGCGCGGCACGGCGCGGGCAGGGGAGGGGCGCGGCGCGGCGCGGCGCGGAGGCGGTGGCTCGGCGCCGGCTACCGCCCCCCGCTACGTGAGGAAATGGCCCTCACGTGAGGGAGGCGGTGGCAGCAGCGGCAGCCAGGCGCGCTCTGGGGCTGCGAGTGAAGGAGCGAGC
Source organism: Rhea americana (assembly GCF_003343005.1). Taxonomy (NCBI): domain Eukaryota; kingdom Metazoa; phylum Chordata; class Aves; order Rheiformes; family Rheidae; genus Rhea; species Rhea americana. The sequence continues at coordinate 378,715 of NW_028186427.1, read as the reverse complement.
CGGCCGGCCGGCCATGCCGACCAACTTCACCGTGGTGCCGGTGGAGGCGCAGGGCGAGGAGCAGGGCCCGCTGCGGCAGCAGGAGCCGGGGGAAGACGAGGAAAAGGAGCGCGGCGCCGGTGAGCGGGGGGCGGGGAGGCGCCGGCGGTCCCAGCGGGGGCCCCCAGGGGGCCGCGCCGCGCCGCCCTGCGCGGCGGCGAAGGGCTGCCCTTCCTCGCGGGAGCGGGCGGCTCGTCGCTCACCTGCCCGGGGGAGCCGGCGAGGGCGAAAGTCGGGCGGGCGGGCGGCCCCG